>NW_007726443.1:244994-252350 GCF_000696425.1 Galeopterus variegatus | reverse complement strand
ACCGGCAACGGGATCGCAACCCTCGGTGCTGCCCCCGCTCCTCGCACAGCCAGTGAGCGGCCAGTCTGTATGTGGGATCCGAACCCTCGGCGGGAGCGCCGCCACACTTCCCAAGCGGCGCACTGTAGCAGTGCGCCACCGGGCCAGCCCCGGCAATAACTATTTTAAATGAGCCAGATAAAAATCTTTGCTTATGAAAAGATTGTCTCATGCTTTTTGATGTGCTATTTTTGGTTGCGCCGCCACACTTCCCAAGCGGCGCACTGTAGCAGTGCGCCACCGGGCCGGCCCCGGCAATAACTATTTTAAATGAGCCAGATAAAAATCTTTGCTTATGAAAAGATTGTCTCAAGCTTTTTGATGTGCTATTTTTGGTTTTTTTAATTTAACATACAATGTCATAACCATTAACCAAGCATTTATTTCACAAAGTCCTAAAATAAAAATATATTGAAAAGGAAGGGGACTCAGAGGAACACAAGGATATGTGCTCACACTCTAGTAATCATTTATCGTTTAAGAACATTTTTTTACAAAATATACGTTATTTCCAAGGCAACTGCCATATTATGTACTTATGTTTTCTACAATTTCTAAAACACACACTAGAACTCTAATATCATAAATTTGACCCTTTTTCCTTATTTTCATGAGATTCACAGAAGAATTAGAAAAAAATCAATGAAGCCCATCTCAGGTAATAACATATTTATATTCATTAAGTGCAAATGATCATAGTTTAATTCATAATGAAATGGTTTCTATTGTATTTGCTTTCTATAGAATTGCTATAAAAAGCATAAAGAACTATATACTTAGTTCATGCAAGCAAATTTGATTTCCATTTTAAATTCGTTTTAAAATCAAAATTAATATATATTCTCTATCATCTTAGATATATTCATGGATTTTTACTTAATAGTCCTATCTTTTATCTTCCACTAAAATATAGATCTGACTTCTTTGTTTAACATATGCCTGTATATAATTTAGAGTGACCCTAATAGATCTAATATAAAATGCCCCTCGCAAGTGAAAACCCGAAGTATTTCTTCCCAAAAATGCTTGCCCCTTATAAAAACATAAGTCAAGTTAAGGAAGTGAATGGATAACATGCTTAGTATGAAATTTATATATGAACTAATAAGAAATGTGTTACTTAGCATTAAAAAGAGTACAAAAGGCAGAAAAAAACTTGAGGAAAAAGAAATGTTACCAATGAATTATACACAAATAAAGTTCATTAGTCAAACAGACTACATTAGTCCTGGGCTTCTTTCAGGCTTTCTGCCATTTTACTAACCCTATTATTGGGTTAAGAAAATGGTTTACATTCCTTTCACAGCACAAAACCGCTTTTAGATTTTTACACACTGTTACAGGACCTATTTCAGTAATTAAAACAAGAAAAAACCCTTTACTTTGTTATAAGATAAACTGCATACCAAACAACAGTTCAAAATATGTCTTAACTGACATGTATCAAGCCTCTCATTTAGATTTATTAAAACTATAAGGGTACTTTTAAAAGTTCATGGAAAAGTAAGAATTGAAAGATAATACTAATCTTTCCATAAACTTTTGAAGCACCCTCATAGAACAAAGCCTTATAAAGTAGCAACAATCATGGCTGTTGAATACACTCCAGAATGTATCATCAGAAAACAAAGTCCACTTCACCATATAAATAAATGTACTTTTAAAAGGCTTAGATGTTACAAAATAGTGCAGACTCACTGTGAATCAAATGAAAAGGTTTCTTTACATATATGGGTAACAATGAATTTTAACTCTATGGTCAAAAGAAATGCACCATAAGAAAATTTCAATTAAATTACAGAGAAAGGGGTGCTTCATATACCTAAGTTTCTATCTATCTGGATCTTAGAGATTAGTTTTGTTGTTATCAAATATCCCCTATTTTTATGAAACATAGCACTATGAATCAAGAAAGACTATCTACTAGGTATTTTTCTTTGAAGACAAAAAATCTAAAGGAGCTTCAAGATCATTATTCTGAAATCTCTTCTTTTTGAAATAGCACAGATGTAGAAGGTGTGAGAATTAGGATTCAAATGTAATAATCACAAACAAAACTTTGAAAAGCTGACTTTTTTTAACTTCAAAATGCCAATGTCAATTGATTTCCTTAGCTTTTGTTCATTATTTTTATCACTGAACGATAAGAAAATGTACCAATTCTTTCAAAAGTTACAGTTAAAATTGCACTGTATATGTCATTGGAAATCCATTTTAGGAAATATTTGTTGAACAGTTTATGAAATCCTGAGCTTATTTCTTAAAAATGATGGAGTTTTTTTATGATAACTGGTATAGCATAATAATTTCAGTTAATTTATCTACATTGTAAAAAAATAGTTCTAAATTTGAATGCAGCTCTATTGCAAACAGCACTACATAAATATTTAATGTACAAGCCATGACTGAGACCAAGATGTTAGGATGGGGAGACCAGTTATTCTGCTTCCTTGAGATTGAGAAGATCCCCAGGAAACAAAGCTAACCACATTTTACATCCTGTGGTGTTTTTTTTTTCCAGGTAGCCTCCCAAAACTTACATTTAAAATGTACTCCTCTGCACATTTAATAATACACACGTATAAATAAAACTATCAACAAAGAGCTAAATTACACACACAATGCACATATGCAAAGAAAATCTGAAATATACTATTGTCAAAATAATCACATATTGTATTATTTTGCTTAGTGATCACATTCCCTAAAAATGTCTAACCCTTAAGGAAATAAAAATTAGACAACAGGAGAGACTAAAGTAATTCATATTGCTAAAAAAAATCCTAAAGTGAAAATAATATAACATTTTCTAAATGCTCTATCCTCCCACCCATCCCTCCCACAAAGGCTAAGAAAATATACTATGCTTTCCTTCACCTATGCAAAGATAATGAGAAAAGCTATATTTCCACCTTAATCATCTTAGCTAAAACTGTCTTGGTCAAGATCTTATTCCCCCCACTGGAATGAGGCATTCTCTCTAAACATCTTCTTAGATTTTTCTTTTCTTCTTTAAAAGAACTAGTACACACCCTAAGTGGAAAGCATTCAATTACTAATCTATAAACAAGTCGAGTCACTGTTCATGAGATACTGTGTACCAACATAACACAACTAATAGCACAGCAAGTGACAGTCCAAATTTAAATAGCATAAATAGAGAAGATAAAGAGTTCTGCTCGATATTCTCTGTAGAGGTGTCTTTCGTTTTTTTTTTTTTTAAAGTACACTATATTCTTTCAATTTCTGAAACACTAGATTAAAAAAAGAAAATCACCAGGAGGTATTCTAGAAGGAAAAGTTTCAGGAGACCAGCTTTATATTTCTTTCTCTTCCACTAACTGGCTCTGTGATTTCAGGCAAATCATTTGAACTTGCTGATCCTCACTCCAGCTATAAATGAGGTATCCCTGAAAATGTCCAAAGGTATCTTAACTTTAAAATTTTATTATTTTGTGGTTTTTCTTCATTCAATAGGTGCGGGGGAGGGGGGGACCCTCATTCATTAAAAGTGGCATTCTCTGAATGTCCCATTTATTTAGCACTGTTGGAAAATTAAGGCTTACATTCATTCTTCCATTCAATAATTATTTATTGATCGTCTATCATGTGCCAGGCCAGAAGATACAACTGAGAACAAACACAAAAATCTCTGCCTTCCAAGAGTTTACATTTGAGTGAAGTTCACAGTTAAAAAAAAAAAAAAAAAATCCTAACATTTTGTATTAAAATATTTCAAAAATGCAAGTCACACTTTTTCTTCTTAAATAAAGAATATTAACCATAAATTCAATTACTGACAACTTCGAGCCATCCATATATACGTGGTATGATAGGGTGATGCCCTCAGGAACAGCAGAAGAGACAGTACTATTAATGCCTTTATTATGTGGCCCCAGCTCACATATTGCTCCCCTTTCAATTCTTCCTTTATATGCTTTTTTGTATCTCTATATATCTGCCTATTTCTTCCAAACTATCAAGCTGATGATAGTTGATCCCTGTTGATCTTTGAGCTCTCCAACTCACTTCTAACTTGTTACCACTGTGGTTAGAAACATGACAGTCAAGTTATCTAAAACTGTATTTCAAATACAAATAAATAGCTCTGAACAAGGCAAAAGGAGTTACTTATTAGCATTTAAGCATTTGGATTTTCAACATTCTGGCTCTAACAATTCAGAGGCTTTGTTCCCCTCCCTTCCTGTGTTCCAGGTCAATGGACTTATCAGATAACTTCTGGATTTTTCTGTGCACGCTGTGGATGAAACAAACTACCCAACACTCTTACAAAGATTAAGAATTTAAAACCAGATACACGCATGCTCCAGGCCTTAGAAAAAGAAAATTCTTATTTCAGTACTGCCTCATCTGAATAGACAATATTATCTTGAAAAAAATGTGCCAAAGCTCTCTGCTTCTGCTCTAGAAACAATTAGAACATTTTTCTGTGCTGTTGGATTTAAAGAAATGTTTACGGATAAATGAACCAAAAAATCTATTTGCCACTCCTAAAAACTTCAAAATTCCTTGTTGGAAACTGGCTTATAAGAAACACACTTATTGATACAAATTGTACCCTCTTAAAAAATAACCAAAGCAAGAGTTCCATCAGTTTATCGCTGAAGGACCTACCCAAGTAGAGATGACAGAAGACGCAGCATTGGTTCAGGCAATTATGTATTCAACCAGGATTGACTGAATGCCTGCTAGATCCCCAGCACTGTTTCAGGGCCTGGGAATTCCTTTGCTCTCATGGATTGGGGGGACAAAAAATTAACATGTAAACAAATTTTAAAAATGAATGTTTTGAATGTGAGTAGTACTATGAAAATATAAGATGGAATAATCAGTTAGAGAGTAACTAGGGACAGAAAATATCTACTTTAAAACGTTCATGGAGGTGATCTGGCAAAAACACAATTGAGGAAGAGGAGTCAGCCACACAGGTAATCTAAGAGAAGGGCCTTCCCAGCAGAGGGCACAGGCATGCAAAGATGCAGTATGCACATACTTCTTCGAGAAACTGAAAGACCTCTGTGGCTGCGGCAGAGTAAATGATGTAAGCAGTGGGATCCAGATGAGGTCAGTGAGCCAGACAGGTGCCAAGTCACAAATGACCTAGAAAGGTTTTTATTTTGATGGGAGGGAGATTGAAAGCTAATGGAGGGTTTTAATCAGTACAATGAATCAATGGAATTTATGTTTAAAAAAAAGGAACACCCCAGCTGCAGTGTAAGGGATGTCTTTTAGGGTAACGAGTGTAAAATTAGTAGTTTTTCCTTTGGGACGCCATTAACCATGTTCATATTAAGTAGACAGAAGTATGAAAAAAAAAAACATAACGGAGAAAGGAAGACTTAACAAAGTACATGAAAAAATAGTCAAAAAAAGCCAAGTACAATAAAAAACAAGATTCTATAATAGGAAAACAAGTACTTTGGGGATAACCTTGAATATAAATATGTATTGAACTTACATACTTGAAAAACTGTTCCATCCCATTCGGTCTAACAAACCAGTAACAAGGAACTGAGAGCGTCAACTGACAGAGCCTCTCAAATGCCAACAGCAGAAGTCTTTTTATATTTTTATTTCCCCTTGGGCAGAAGTTGTTTGCAGGTTACTATCCCCCTTTCCCCCCAACTCATTATAACTTGAGCTGATTTGGGACCAATATTGAAAAAGAACCCTGGGTCAACAGGCTGAGGCACCCAGAACATTCCCCACCAACTACAGGCTGGAAAGCTAAAGAGAGCCGTATGAAACTTATTGACCCAGCTGAGTATAGATTTAATAGGCCAGAGACTGCATTATGATTAATTATAGTTATTTACATTTATGGGTTTGAAACTTAAGGATGCCTGGCCTATCCCCATTTTATTTCATAATTTTCCCCCTGTTGGAGATTGAAGAGCACAAGTCAATTGCCTGAGTGTTGGCATTGCACTAGAAACTAAAGGGCCGTGCATTTCAATTCCAGCTCAAGAACCCCTCTGGCTGAGCGGATGCAATTCACCAGACCCCAGTGGGCTAGGCTCGCTCTGTTGTCAGTCAAATCACATCGCTGATGGAAATCAGCAGAGTGCATAGCAATTTATACTCAACAGCCTCTCCTCACCCATAAATTCTGAGATAAATGTTAGGTGAAACTTAAAGTTAATTCGAAAAATTTAGCCCATAGTTTGAGCCTTTGTTCTTATGGTGAGGCAGTCAGGAGGCAAGTGACAAATAAAATGGCATTTTTAATAGGACTCCTGTCAAAACTCCAGGTTCCAATATCAACATGGTGACCTTCGGGCCTGACCTCACCCAATGCACTTGTGCCTACTACTCCCTGGGTCATTAGTTTGGCAGCTGCCCCAATGTGGTTTGTTTTTCAGACTATATTTTCATGCAGCCGAGTGCTCTGCAGAGATTACAGAATGGTCAGTCAGCAACCTGAGGTGTCACCACACCCTAGAACAATCTCAGACTGAACAAAGCCACCCTACTTCTCTGGACTTCAGTTTTCTCACATAAAAGACTGAGATCATCTGTACATTCCCTTTGTCATGGCACTGCTTGACCCCATAACCCTAAACTGTTGCTCTCCAGGGCTTCCTGCCACTTTTTCCATCTAAACTGGATAGTGGGGGTAGGTCACTCACCATGCCAAAATGACCACCATCAACAGCCCTTTGCCCCACTCTGATTTGAAAAAGCAACACTTTTATGCTGATGATAATCATAACAGAGTAAAAAAGGACTAGAAATAAGTGGACACACTTAAATAAGTTAGACATTCTAGAATTTCTTTATTGCTTAGGAATTAATTCCTTCTGGGTTTATTATGCTCTGGATGGAGAAGGGGTAATGGACAAGTAGAAAATTAAGAAAAAATAAAACAGTATCAGTGTATGTGTGCCTGTGTGTGTGTGTGTGTGTGTGTGTGTGTATATGTATATATATATATTTCTGTTTTAAAGTGCTTACACACACACACAATGAAGACTAAACATACTCAAAAATGTTAAAAATCTCATCTTTGAATGATAGAATTATAAATCAGTTTTATTTTCTTCTTTGTGTGCATGATTTTCTAAATTTCTAAAATGAGCATGTATTATTCTTGTAACAAGAAAAAAACAGTGTGTGTGTGTGTGTGTGTGTGTGTGAAAAGAGAAAGAGAAGTGAAAAAAAAGTAGGAACTCTAAAGAGCACCATGTAGATGGATAGCTGACATTTGACTTAATCCCATATCATCAGACCATTACTTGAGTAATTTTTCTGTTACACAACTTTTCTCATCTTTAATGAACTAGAGTAAAAGACCCA
>NW_007726443.1:242451-244984 GCF_000696425.1 Galeopterus variegatus | reverse complement strand
GTGTGTGTGTATATGTATATATATATATTTCTGTTTTAAAGTGCTTACACACACACACAATGAAGACTAAACATACTCAAAATGTTAAAAATCTCATCTTTGAATGATAGAATTATAAATCAGTTTTATTTTCTTCTTTGTGTGCATGATTTTCTAAATTTCTAAAATGAGCATGTATTATTCTTGTAACAAGAAAAAAACAGTGTGTGTGTGTGTGTGTGTGAAAAGAGAAAGAGAAGTGAAAAAAAAGTAGGAACTCTAAAGAGCACCATGTAGATGGATAGCTGACATTTGACTAAATCCCATATCATCTGACCATTACTTGAGTAATTTTTCTGTTACACAACTTTTCTCATCTTTAATGAACTAGAGTAAAAGACCCAAACAGAAAAAGGAAAAAGGACAGTTTGCCTTTACAATTTATTAGGAATCTTAGAGCAAGAACTAGAAATGTCACAGAATTATCTTCCTTATTCTGAAGAACAGTCTCCACCCTAACTGGAATGAATTTGCCTTGAGAATCTGACTCAGTAACTAAACCTACACCTAAAACTAGTTCAACTGCACCTAAACTAGCCCTGCATTGTTAGTTATTGCACATTATGTCCTCTCAGGGATTTAATAGTGAAGCAAACTTGCTGGAATTGGGTGTTCCCCAGAGTTCAATTCCATAAGCATAGAACCTCTTCAGTCAACAGCACAGCCAGGGCCCCTCCACTATACCAGGCCCTAAAGGAAGTCCACAGATACACAGAGATAGAACAGCCCATGCTAGATGGGGGCCAACATTATCTCTCTCGCCACCACCCCATGACAATTCATGCTTGCCTACAGGAACACAGCTACTCCTTTAGGCACAGCCAGGATCTTGCCAGTCATATGGTGCTATCTTTGTCATAGTCACATGACACCAGTGACCCGTCAGTAGAACATTCACTGCAGAAGACAGCCAGTGTAGGGGTCATCAGACACAAAGAGGCTTGGGTTGAATTCCAACTTTTAGCCACTTATTATCTGTGTGACTTTGAGTTTTAGTTTCCTCATCTATAAAATCTCAGCTATGTCTCAAGTTATAGTGAGAATTTAAGGTAATGTAAATAAAATGTAAAAATACATCTGCTATCAACAACTCCCACTGCTGATACATAACATTACTACAATGAGCTCTGAACTCTTCACACAACATCCACATTTGCACATAGAATCGGGATGACATAGAAGGCTATAGTTACAGGAGAGAACAAAGCAGCCCATCTACAGAGGACCACAACCCTGCTTTGGCTTAACCAGCGCTTCACTCTGACCAACAAAGTACACTTGAGACTCACAGGCTGGTAAGCTAAATGACACTGTTTCCCTGAAAAAACAGTAGACAGACCTCTCCTAGCATTTCTCTAGCATCTCTCCTCAAAATAAACATTCTTTTAAACAAAACAGATACTGTTATTTTGGGGTGTGCTATAAAAAATAAGTCCCTAAAAGCCCAACATCTAACGCAGATCTAACTCCAGGCCATAGGTTACCTGTTACAGAGGTCAGAAGAGGCAGCAGCCTTTCATATCAGGCTCTAATCACATGGAGTCCAGTGTTTTACCTCTATCTGTGGTAGTTTTCTGTTAGTTGGAGGGTTTAAAACATTCCCTATAAGAAGCCTGATCAAAGATTTGTGGCCTGAGTAGACCCAAGTCATTGGGACAGCTTTGACCCACAAGAGTGGGGGGTTTTTTGGGGGGTCTTTTTGTTTTCCTTTTTTTCTGTCCTCTACTCAGAATAGTACTTCTTGGTATTTATTTTTAGTTCAGAGAAGGTGGAGAGTTGCTTTCTGGCTCTATCACAAACTCTGGACACCACCTATCTTAGGAAAAATACTAATGTAAAACCAAAATGCCATCGAAATAGTCAACTCTATGATTCAATATATTAAAGAAATCAAGCTGTTTCTCAAGAATGTGTCCCTTCTTGGATGATACCCTGATCTCACTCAGGATATAAGAAAATGCACTGTGGGGCCGGCCCGGTGGCGCACTGCTACAGTGCGCCGCTTGGGAAGCGCAGCAGCGCTCCCACCGAGGGTTCGGATCCCACATACAGACCGGCCGCTCACTGGCTGAGCGAGGTGCGGGGGCAACACCGAGGGTTGCGATCCCATTGCCGGTCCCGGTCTGGTACGGGCGCGACACTGAGGGTTGCGATCCGTTGCCAGTCACGAGAAAAAAAGACAAAAAAGGAAAAAAACAAAAAAAGAAAATGCACTGTGACTTTTGCTACCCTTACAGCGAGAACCTGGGAACAAGGGTCAGTGACCCCATCCTTACTGCCAAAATAAGTCATGCTTGATCACTCATTCAGAGCATATCAACCACAGGCCAACAGTCTACTCTGTTCTCCAAACCACTTTTACCCATGCCACACAATCCCTTTCTTCCCCACACTCTTCCGCCACCCCCAATCAATGTCTGCCTTCTCCTTACCGCCACTCCCTATCCATCTGCACCAAGGAGGACTCGCTCCTGCCCCCATTTAAAGTTTGCCC
>NW_007726443.1:240648-241827 GCF_000696425.1 Galeopterus variegatus | reverse complement strand
CTGGAAAATGCCCAATCAATTATACTTATACACACCAGAAAACCACACCTCTTTGATATTTGATGTTTGGGTGTTGCAGTGGATTGAATTATGTCCCCCCAGAACTCCTTGAAGCTTGAGCTGTGTTCCCCAAGTTTTACATATTAGAAACTTAGCCCCCACTGTGACTCTTAGGAGAGTGGGAAATCCTGTTATGGTGATTGAAGGGTGGAGCCTTGAAGAAGTGATTAGGTTGTAGGACCATGCAGTAGTGAATGGATTAAAAATGGTGGTCAGGGGCATGGTTCTGAGGGCTTTAAAAGAAGAGGAGAGTCTGTCTCTTGCTCTCTCTGTTTCCACCATTTTGCAATGTGAGACCCCTAGGTCACTGTCATCACCACCAAGACCCTCACCAGATGTGTCCCCTGGACCTTGGACTTCCTAGCCTCCAAAACTGTAAGCAATACATTTCATTTTCTTTACAAATTATCCAGTGCCAGGTATTTTGTTATAAGCAATAGAAATGCAGGTGTATCACTGAAAAAGTTAACGATTACAACTCAGCACAAAACAATGATAGTGATAAGCAAAATCACGGGATAACTTAAGTAATAAAAGTCACTCAGTAGAAGAAAAAGAAGATAAGATTAAGTTTGCTTCCCATTGTAACCAACTACATAGACATCAATTTTTTTATGCACTCATCACCTACTTCCACTCCTCTACTTCATCAGAAAATTTTCCTCCACTGTTAAAAAAGTAAAAAAAAAACAGAGGATATACAAAAATTAATTTAGACTTCACAAAAGAAAGGCAACACATTAAGTCAAATATGCACTGAATTTTCACCTATTCAACAAACATTTATTGGGCATCTACTGTGTTAGACTTTGGGTAAACAAAGATGAATAATTTATCTGCCTTTAAGGAATTCATAACTTAGAGAAGAAGATTCTAAAACAAACATAAGTGATACAAATAAGGTTCAACAAAGGGCTAAGGGAGTAAATACTCCTGAAGGGAAGGGAAGATAGGAAAGATTATCAGGGCTGGTTTGTAAAGAAAGCAATATTTAACTCTGCTGTTGAAGGTTCACCAGGTCCAAAGTGACTATAAGCAAAGACATGACGGTATGAGTGAACACGGCATTTTCCAGAACAGGGGGTGTGGTCACAGCGTGACATGAGTAGTCATACATAA
>NW_007726443.1:215913-240093 GCF_000696425.1 Galeopterus variegatus | reverse complement strand
ATAAGTGAAGAGACTATATGGGTAAGCTAGGGTAAAATGCTGGAGATCTTATACATCATTCAAAGGAATCTGGACTTTGCCAGATAGGCAATGGATTGCCTAGGAAGGCTCTTAAGCATATTTGTTGGCATATTAAAGCGTTTTTAAGCATACTGTGTTATGAGGACTGTGCTAGTCAATTTATATATGTTTAATTAATCCTCAAAACATTCTTAGAAGGATAAGATAGAGAAGGTTCACCAGGTCCAAAGTGACTATAAGCAAAGACATGACGGTATGAGTGAACACGGCATTTTCCAGAACAGGGGGTGTGGTCACAGCGTGACATGAGTAGTCATACATAAGTGAAGAGACTATATGGGTAAGCTAGGGTAAAATGCTGGAGATCTTATACATCATTCAAAGGAATCTGGACTTTGCCAGATAGGCAATGGATTGCCTAGGAAGGCTCTTAAGCATATTTGTTGGCATATTAAAGCGTTTTTAAGCATACTGTGTTATGAGGACTGTGCTAGTCAATTTATATATGTTTAATTAATCCTCAAAACATTCTTAGAAGGATTAGAGGCATATTTGAATTTAAAAGAACATTCCCTCAATCTTCATTCCCTGCTCAAAACATTCCTAGTAGGATGTTAGAATCACATTTGAATTTAAAAGAACATTCCCACATCCTCTATCCCCAGAAGCAGTATTTGTAAACATCCAGACACAAACTCCTGAAGGTCCATGCCTAGACAATGACATGGAGCAGAGAGCAGAGTCCAAATGCATTCTGGAGGGAGGATTGCTAAGGTGACTGCCCCCTGAAGCAGCAGTCCTTAGCTTCTACCAAACATGAGAAGATCCTTCCCCCAAGGGTTAAACCACCATCCTGGCTGAGAAGAGCCCCTAAGGGCACCTCGGACTCCTGGCCCCCTAAAATCAGTACCTCAAGGAGGTCTCTTTACCCCAATTGGTGCTACATCTTCAGAAGTGGACCTGGGGCTGTGGATACCGAGAAGGCTTTGGCTCAGCCTTCGCCACTATGTGAACAGGAGCTGCCACACGGTCCCCACTTGGTTTCCCCCAAGACATCACCAGGACTAATCCCAGCATGCCCTTCAGTCCTCTCTGCCTCAGTCATCACCAGAAGCCCAGTCGGCCTCATGTGTCACCTTCCCAGCCTACCTGCCCTCCCTCCCATTCTGCCCTCTGGAACTCAAAATCAATCCCCAGCAGACCCCCTTATGTTCGCTTCCCTAAATGTTCCTTTCACCAGAATAAACCCTAAAAACATGGAGAAAGTAACAATTAACCTGAATTTTGAAGGCTGAACCCTAAAATCACTGTTTTCCCAGCATCCCATCAAGGTGAAGTTGTTTTTATTCTCATAATGAAGTCTAGTTTCAGCCAGTATAAATAAGGATGGCTGTACCAGCTGCTAAAATCTCAAAACATAGCTAAGCCAGTTTCATAACAAGCCCCTTTCCTGGGACCTTCCTGTGATCAAGCAATTAAAGAGTTAATACCTAGCTTCATAAAAGGCCCCCAGGACCCTGATCCTGATGAAGCCCTGCATCTTCATCTGGGGGTTCCCATTCCATTTGACTTGTTAAATAGTTTGAGTAACAGCCCTGTTCACATCCCCAAAATCCTCCACCCTGGAGGTGGCTTAAGTGTCTCTCCAGTTCACCTTCCAATCTCTCCTCTATTCTCTTTCAAAAATCTCACCGTTTTGAGGTGTATGCCATTAGACTTTACCACCTGTACTAGTCCATTTCTGTTACTTATAACAGCATATTTGAAACTGGGTAATTTATAAAGAAATGAAATTTATTTATTACAGTTTCAGAGGCTGGGAAGTCCAGGAACACATCTAGTAAGCACCTTTTTCTTGGTGATGACTCTCTATAGTGAAACAGGGTATCACATGGCAGAAGGCTGAGCAAGAGGAAATCAAGGTTCTCACTGGCTGTCCTTACAAAGCCATTATAACTCCACCCATGACCATCCATTAAACCATCAATGGATCAATCCATTCAAGAGGGTACAGCCCTCACGATGTAATCACCTCCTAAAGATCCCACCTTTCAATTACCATAATAGGATTTCCCACCCTCTTAACACTGTTACAGTAAAGATTAAGTTTCCCATCATGAACCTTTGGGAGACACATTTAACCCATAGCACCACCGTAATCTTTTCTTGCTGTCATCTACCCATCTACTACTGTTTTCCACTCATTCACTGATAACTTTAGCATCTGGCTATTACCCTTTCCAAACTCACTTCTTCCTTCTTGCTGCCTTCTATATCTACAGAGAGGCTCCAATTCTCAACTACCTCACCTCTGACAATCTTTTCCTTGACCCTACCTCAGCCACCCGTTGTCATTATCATAACCTTTGATTTTGGCATCATTATTTGTACCAGCTCATGAAACTTCAGCTTCAAGAACCCCATACCGTGAATACCACCTTCTCTTTTTCCAGCTCATCTACTATACTCTGGAATTTCCATTACAACATCATCTTGGTTGTAATCTTATCTGGCTCTCCAATTCATCATACTACTGCTATGCTTTGAATGTGTCCCCCAAAGTTCATGTGTTGGAAAATTAATCCCCAATGCAACAGTGTTGAAGGGTGGGACCTTTAAGAGGTTATTAGGTCATAAGGGCCCTGCCCCTGTTGATGGATTAATGACATTATTAGAGGAGGGGATTAATTATCATGAAAGTGGGCTTCTGATGAAAGGGATGGGTTTGGTTCCCTTTCTTTCTTGCTCTCACATGCTCTCTTGGCCTTCTGCCTTCACCATAGGATGACGCAGCATGAAGGCCCTAATCAGATGCTGGCACCTTGATATTAAACTTCCCAGTCCCCAGAACTGTGAGAAATAAATTTCTCTTCCTTACCCAGACTGTGGAAATCTGTTACAGCAAGACAAAACAGGCTAAGACACACCCTCACTTCTTTTCCTGCCCAGCTTAGAGTTAAGGGTCCATCATTATAATTTCTCCCTTGCAAGCACCCTTAACTCCCTTGCTCCTCTCTTCCTGCTTCTTTCTTATCTAGCAAATCCCCAAACTGGTTAAGCCCAACTATCTGCCTGCTCCACCCTAACTATCCACCCAAACAGCTGAATAAACTGCCTGGAGAAAAACACACAACCATGACGCCTCAATTTGAATTCACGTTACATATCTCTAATGGGCAATCCACACTGATGGGCAATCCACATTGATGGGCAAACCACATTGACCAGCAATCCTCAAGATTTTTCAAAATAGCCATTTCAAATCTTTCATTCCAAACCTGTTTCACCCTTCCCCACCCCAACATCATCATACTTCACTAGGAAAGGAGAAGCAATCCAGTAAGGACTCCTTCTTCCCACCACCCAAACCATAACCTATCAGTCTCTATACCCATTCTCTCTGCAGTCCTTCCCTTTACTAAGAATAAAATGTCCCCATTCCTAGTAAAGATCAACTCCTGTATGTGTGCCTTAAAGCTCCTCCCTTCCTGGCTTTTTGGGACTTTTACTCCTACAATTATCCATCACTCTCTCCTGCCTTCATCAATGTCTCTTCTCTACTTAATCATTCTATCAGCATAGAAACTCATTGTATTATCTTTTGCCTCTAACAAACCCTCCCTTGATCAATTCCCTCATCCAAGAACTATTCCATTTCTCTGCTTCCCTTCACAACAAAACTTCTTAAAAGAGTTATCTGTAAGCACTGTCTCCACTTCCACAATTCAATCCAATAAGCTTTTTTCCCAACTTCTCTACTTAACCTAAACGTCCAAGTGTCAAAATCTCAAATGATCTCATTTCACTAAATAACCATCTCTATAATTGACAGAGTAGAACAATATCCATTCGAAAACACTGTGAACTCTTAGCTTCAGAGATACCATGCTCTTCTATTTTCCTTCCTAACCCACTGGCAACTCCTCCTTTTCTTCTTTATAACAGTTGCTCCAATAGCTCCCTTCTCTATTATCCCTTCTCCACAGGTAACTCAATCCAGTATCAAATATAACCTATATACAAATAACTCCTAACGCTGTATCTTCAGCCAAAACCCCTTTCAGAATCTCCAAACTCTATTCATTCAACTTCTTTTTTTTTTTTTTTTTTAAGATGACCAGTAAGGGGATCTCAACCCTTGACTTGGTGTTGTCAGCACCACGCTCAGCCAGTGAGCAAACCGGCCATCCCTATATAGGATCCGAACCCACGGCCTTGGTGTTATCAGCACCGCACTCTACCAAGTGAGCCACGGGCCGGCCCCATTCATTCAACTTCTAACTGACATCTCCAAAGGACAGTCTAATACACCTCAAACTTAACACAGCCAAAACAGAACACTTTCTGTATTCCATCAAGTCTGCTTTTTTCCCAATTCTCCCCTTCTCAGTAAAATGGCTCAGTTGCTCCAGTAACAAATGTAAGGCTTTGTTTTGATTCTCTTTCCTCCCTCCAAATAACCAATCAGCAAGTTCAGTCAACTAACTCTATCTCAAAAACATGTCCTAAATCTGTCCACTTATTTCTTCTTTAACACAACAGTTGTCCATACAACTATAATTTTTCTGTTGGGCAATTAAAACAGGCTCCTAACTGGAGTCCTGCTTCCCCCACCTCCCATAACCTGCCTACTTTTAGCAGCCAGAACACTCTTTGTGGCCGGCCCGTGGCTCACTCGGTAGAGTGCGGTGCTAATAACACCAAGGCCACGGGTTCGGATCCCATATAGGGATGGCCGGTTAGCTCACTGGGTGAGTGTGGTGCTGACGACAGAACACTCTTTGTTAGCATGCATTCCCAATGGGAGCAATATCACCCACAAATAATTCTTGGAGGGTGAAAAAATATTATATAATACAATGGTTTGTGGCCCACCAGAGCTTGACTCTACCCAACAAAATCTTATTTCTTAGTATTTAAGGAATGCTCAATTTTTAGGGGGAAATTAAAGTTTTAAATTAATTAATTTGAATTTAATTTTTCTTCTTGGAGGGGTATAATAAAAAAAAATTGAAAGACACTGTTTTATGGCAAAACCACATCATTTCACTCACCTGCACATAATCCTCTAATGGTATCTATCACCCTAGAATGAAATCTAGACACCTTCCCTTGGGTTATAAGTCCTGACAGGATCTGGCCCTTAGCTATTTTTTAAAGCTTCTCTTGGACACTGTGGTAAATTAATAATGACACCCAAAAGATATCTATATTCTAATCTCTGGAACCTGTAAATGTTATCTTACAAATGTTATCTTACAGGGCAAAAAAAAAAAAAGAAAAGAAGTAGACTTTGCAAATGTAATTAAAGCAATGACCTTGAGATAGAAAGATTATCCTGAATTTTTAGGATAGGCCCTAAATGCAATCACTTTACATCATTTCAAGAGGGGAAGAGGGAGATTTGATACATACAGAAGAGGAGAAGGCCATGGACCACAGAAGCAGAGACTGGAGTTCTGCAGCCATAAGCCAAGAAGTGCAAGAAGCTACCAGAACCTAGAAGAGGGAGGAACAGATTCTCTCCTTGAGCTGAAGGAGGATTGTAACCTGCCAACACCTTGATTTTTGCACAGTGAAACTGACTTCACATTTCTGGCCTCCTGAACTTAAGCCTCAAGGGGTTAAGCCACCAAGTTTGTAGTCACTTGTTATAGCATACACAGGACACTAATATAGACACCTCTCACTTTCACCAACTAAGTTCCGGGTTTATTTGCTATCTTCTGTCTGTAACATTCATCAGGAACACAAGTAGTGTTTGGGCACCAGCTGTCTCCTCTGCCTAGAATGTTCTACTCCTCATCTTTGCCTGGCAAGCTCCTTCTGGTCATTCGGGACTCAGCTCAAATGTTAATTCCTCAGAGAGGCCCTCCTAAACCATCCAAATACAAAATAATCATATAGCTCTCATCATCTCATATGCCTCTTCTTTATTTAGTTACTGTATTTCTTTCCTCCCATTAGAGTATAAAGTCTACAAGAGCAGAAACTGTACCTGTTTTGTATACCACTATAATCTTAATTTGTAGAAATATTTCCAGCATACATTAAGTGATTAGATAGATCTAATGAATGGATGGATGATGTAAGTGGTGAGAGGAGAAACAGCATAGGGGAGATGGAGGAAGAAATGATGAGCCCTGTCCCAACTGTGGGATGTCCACGTGGAAATATTCAGTGAGTCAGAGCTCAGGGAAGAGGTCTGATTGGGGACGGTAATTTGGGATTTATTGAAATCAGACATATTGGTGAACTTGGTACAAAAAGCAGCAAAAGAGCGAAAACAGTGAACTAAGGACAGACCCTGAGAATTCCAATATCAAAGGAAGACACCTGCAAAGAGATCCATAAGGAGTAGTCCAGCAGAAGAAAAACATGTCACAGTAGCCTGGTAAAAACTCAACTTCACCAAGGAGGGAATGAGCAGAATCATGGACATTTTATGTAATAAGAGCCCATTGATTTGCCAGTCAGGAGGACACCAATAATCGTAACAAGAACAGACTAATCTGAAGTCAATGCCAAATTTCCAACAGTTATGGAGTTAATGGAAGGTGAAGAAGTAGAAAAATAACTTATGCAATGTACTTTTAGGAAGCATAGCTTGAAGGAAGGGAGAAAGCATGCAGCTAGAGGGGAGTGCAGGGTAAACGAATAGTTTAGGCTATTGGTCTTGTTTGTTTCTGCAATGAGAGAATCTCAAGCATTCTTGTAAATACTTTAAATGCAAGTAAACATGGAGAAATTTCACAGAGTAAAATATCCGATGGGATGGGAGGATCCAGAGTATTGCGGAAAGCATCAGCTTTAGATAAGCACCTCCAAGTTGAGAGGTGATGGAGTTGATGGATTCAGATATAGGAAGATTTGAAAAGGAGAGCAAAATATTCAGATTTAACATATCTCTGTTTTCTCAGTGTAATAGGATGCAAGGACATTGTGAAGGGGACAGCTAACTCTTTACCAAAAACCCATATTCTCTTCTTCCTGGGGTCTCAGCTAGACTACGTTTGCCAATCTCCCTTATCGACAAGTGTGACTATATGAGACTGCTGGCCAGTGGTATAGGAACTGATACATTCATTTCAAGACTAAGCCTTTAGAAAGTGGATAAACTTCTTCCCTTTAACCTTCCACCAGCTTGATGCAGTTGAGGACAAAGCCCTAAGAGATGGCCGAGTCAAAAAATGAAAGAATGAAGAGTGCCCGAATCATCAAGAAGGAAAACCATCCACCAACAAAGACGATGACATAAGCAAGAAATAAACTTGTGTTTGACCTCGAGTCTTCAGGTCTTTCTGTTATAACAATTTCGTCCATCTTAACCACTAACAACCCTCTTTTCTTATGAAAAGAAATGTACAGTGAGGTAAAAAGACTCAAAGAAAATGCTGAAGGTTTGGAAAAACTATGGCAAGGAAAGAAAAAGGTGCTGTCTAGAAACAGGTAAAAGAACTGCCTCGTGGCAGGTTGGAGAACATAAATTTGTATGTGCCTCCAATTTGCATGATTGTATTCATTTTCCTAATAGCATTCACAAATCCAGGTATAGGAGTGGAAAAAGCAGATTGATACCAAGTTGCAGGTTGTCTCCACATCCATTAAGACTAAGAGGATTTTAACAATGTCAAGGGTTCCTAGAAGCCAAATCCCAAGGAATATTGTTTTAGACAAGCATACCATGCTATGTGTTCACCTGTTTGAACAAGTTCAAAATCACTGGTGGAAACTTTTAAAGCAAAAGGTAAAATATTAGGAAGTGTAAGCATTGAAAGGCAAAGTCCAGTGAGTTGAGCAACAGAATTCAAAGCAGCAAAAAGCAGGAAATACATACAGAAAACACAGAAATGACAGTAGGATTATCTCCTGATTCTATTATTTCTTTGTACAGTTTTGAAGGGAATTTCGGTCACACAAGAAAATACTTAATGTGGCTGTGAGTCACTTAACTTCTCTGGGCCTCTGTCTAATCATTGATATGACAGTGTTCACTGTCGATATAGGAAATAATATACACAAAGTGCTCAGCACAGGACCTAGAAAATGGCAATTGCTGAAATAAATACTTATCATTATTATTTATTACTGATAAGAAAAAGACAAGGTGGAGTTAAATCTCTAAGCTTCTTCTTATTTTAAAATTCTGTGAATCTGTGTTTTTTAAATAAGTATCCTAGCTACTTAATGGTGAGTTGGGATGGGGAAAAGAGTTAACACTAGCAAACATAATGAAAGAAAAAAGTACATATATACCTGTTATGATGGATCCTATAAGCATAATCCTGGAGGGAGATACAAGGAATTCTGTATCCTCTGGATGTGAATGCTACATCAGGAGAGGCTGAGAGAATGGAAACCCCAAACTCCAGGAAATAAGAGGAAAAGTTAGACCAGTGTCCAGGGGTGAACAGAATCCACTGGCCAAGACTGGCTTCTTCTTAGGGCAAGAGTGATAGAACATTTCGTGCTTTTTATGGACATTAAATTCATGTAATCCAGCTACTTTATTATACAGAGGAGGATATCGAAAGGTGATTAGACTGACCAAAGCCACACTTAAGTGGCTATAATGTTACTCAGAAGTAAACACTGCTGCCCAAAGGCTCTTTTGACCTAGCCTACATAAATGGTCCCCAAAGGGTGTAAATTAGCACAGACATTAAGGAAAACAGTATCAAGTTTTCTCAAACAGCTATCAATAAAACTACCATGCAATCCAGAATTCCCACTACTGGGCATATAACCAAAGGAAAAGAAAACAACATGTGGAAGGGATACCTGCATGTCAATGCTTATCACAGCTCTATTCACAATAGCCAAGATTTGGAACCAACCTAAATGTCCATCAGTGGATGGCTGGATAAAGAGAATGTGGTATATATAGACAATGGAACACTACTCACCCATAAAAAAGATTGAAATTCTGCCATTTGTAGCAGTGTGGATGAGCTTGGAGAAAATTATGCTAAATGAAATAAGCCAGGCACAGAAAGAGAAATACCACATGTTCTCAATCATATTTGGGAGATAAATATATTAATTAATATATTATTAATAACAATAAGTTGAACTTTTAGAAGTAGATAGTAGAATTGTGGTACTTGAGGCCAGAAAGAGAGGTGGGACAGAGGATAGAGAGAGGTCGGTTAATGGACACAAAATTACAGCTAGATGGAAAAACTAAGTTCTATTGGTGTACAGTAGTGCTAGGCATCTATAAGTAATAATAATTTATTGTATGTTGTCCAATGGCTAAAAAAAGAGGAGCTAAATGTTCCCCTCACAAAGAAACGATAAATTTTTGTCATGATGAATTTGCCAACTACCTTGTTTTGATCATTATGCATTGTATACATGTATTGAAATATAACTCTGTACCCCACAAATATGTACAATTACTACATTTCAATTAAATACAAATAAAATAAATGGTCCCCAAGGTTTTGTCCTCTGAGAATCCAGAGACCTTTGATAAGAGTGACAAAGTAATTTTACCAATCATCTTGTTACAAATTAGTTTCCAGATTCTTTCTTAAGAGATTGGATTAGGTGGGTAGATGGGGAATTGTAGAGAAATTAGTAAAGAGAAAGGTGCCCTAGGAGCCTGTACAGAGGTGGCTGAGCCCCCAGTAGACATTGAGTGACCTCATTTGTAGATTTTTCCACTGATTTTGTTCAGGGATTGCTTTTATAACATCGGTTTACCTGCAGTAATTTCTTTTTTCCCTCCTAATATCCTTCAAATATTAAAACTGCCAAATGTGTAGGGAGAGGAGCTCAAAAAAGATAAAGTATCCAGTTGAACTGATTATCTGAAACATATCCACCTGTGTGTTATCTGCTATCAAATCACACCTAACCCATTCCTATCACTTATTTCTTGAATAATTGAGATGAGTGAACTATGACACAATCACTCATGCAACAACTATTTACTAGTTGTCACCCACGTGCAAGGCACTTGAATTAGGCTTGTGAGGTCTATAAAATTGTGTAAGATCCAGCCCTGTTCTGCATGATCTTCCACAAGAAAGGAAATGATGTTTTCAAGAAGTCACAGTACACAGGTGTGTATAAGGGACTTATGAATGGCATAAAAAGAGTACTTGAATTGTTTAGAAATGTACAAAACACTTCTGACTGGGTGGTGAGGGAAAGCCTCATGAAATTGGTTGCCGGTGGTCAGGGTCTTCAAGAATTGGTAGGATTTTTAAAAGGTGAAGTAGAAGGAAGTGCATTAGCACAGGGGCAGCAGTAGGAATAAGATACATTTAGGAAATTTCAATTAGTCCAATTTGGCTGGATTGCAGGGAAGATAATGGCAAGACCTTACTGTTGGGGCAAGCCTGGAGAAGATCATGAATCCTAACACAAATATTTGGAACTTGATCCAATAGAGCAGAGACCCACAGAAGGGTGGAGCAGAAAGTGGCATAATCAAAGCAGTTGCAGTTTTGGCAAGACATCCTTTCTTTATTCAGTTTAAATAAAAGGAAAATGACTTTTGAGAACCTAGTATGCTGAGCAGTATTATTTTGATCATTTTTGAAATACATTTGGAAGCTTATCGTGTCTTGTTGAAATAATGTCATAAAATCTTGACCAAAATTTTCCTGATATGTTTACCTTGAATATAAACTTTTGTTCCTCATATATGTATAGCCATATACAGTTTCCACTTGGCCTTAGTGGTCACCAGCAGATATAAGGTAAGTAATAAAGTAATAAAGCATATGCCACCCCACTGTCACCAGACCATACTCAGAGGCCATCTCATTTGAAAATAGCAGCTTTTAGAAATCTCATTTTCACAAAATAGTCTTTGTTATAGTTTGTGGGGTTTGTTTTTCCCTCTACTTTAAAATCTTTTATAGAAGTATATATGTGGGCAATCAAATAGGAAATATCACAGAGGACATAACTCTATTTGAAAAATATAAGCCTTGAAACACCTTAATTAAATACTCATTGTTCAAGAAGTACTCACACTTTAACAGTATCTCAGTGTTAAAAAAAAAAAAAAAAAAACTGCATTAGTAATTATTTCATTTTGACTGAATAATTAAAAGATGTCCCCAAATAACGTCTTAAAGTTTTGTTAATATTTATGCAAAGGAAAACCGTTCCTCTACTCACAACACTTCTGAGCTGTGAGTATGGGATGTACGGGATTTCCAGAACCTAGCAATTCTCCAAATCTCTGGAGACACCATCTGAGTGTGCTGTAATTTAATTCAACTCTGACACTGACTGCCCAGAATTAGTACAGACCCCACAGGCTACAGGCTCAGTCCCACAAAACTGCCCCCCACTTCAGACACCTGCTGTAAACAGTAGATCCCCAGGTTATCCACACTTTCATCCAACTTGGCTACAAATAGAGGGTTCACACAATCTCCTCCTCAGCTTCAATAATTTACTACAATGGCTCACAGAACTCAGGGAAACACTTTGTTACTTATGCTTACTGGTTTATTATAAAGGATATGAATGATCAGAAGAGACAATACACAGTGCAAAGTTTAGGGGAAGGGGCACAGAGCTTCCATGCCCTCTCTGGAGGTGGCCTCCCAGCACCTCCATGTATACACCAACTCAGAAGCTTTCCAAACCCATTAATTTAGGGTTTGTATGAAGGCTCCATTATGTAGACATGATTGATTGAATCACTGGCCACTGTTGGTCAATTCAATTTCCAGCCCCTCTCCCTTCCCCAGAGGTCAGGGAAGGGGCTGAAAGATCTAAACCTCTAATCATATATTTGGCTCCTCTGGAAACTAGCCCCCATCCCAATCCTGAAGCTATTGAGGGACTCACCAAGGGTCACCTGTCATCTCATTAGTGTAAAAAAAAAAAAAAAAAAAAAAAAACTCATTACTCCAGAGATTCCATGGGTCTTAGAAGTTCTTGTGTCTGGAACCAGATATGAAGATATATTTCTTATTACATCACAATATGTCATAATAAATTTTTAGTTGAGAGTAAGAGATCTTCTATTAACTAATTTTTTCCCATTAATTTTGTGAACTAATAGAACCAAAGCTTGATCTAACTAAATCAGAACCCACATTTTGCTACATAAATCAGAAATCTGATTTTCAAAGAACCAACATAAAATTCACAAATGAAAAATGAGAAACAAGAGCACAAATATGATATAGGAAGAAATATACAACCCAAAGAACCAGTAAAAACCTCCAACAAAGATGAAAAAACTGGAAAACAAGCCAAAAAAAGACAACATAGTCACATTCACATCAGGACATAAATTAGAATTCTGGACAAACACTGACCACAATCACTATCTAAACACCGTCAGGTATTCAATCCATCAGCGTCTTTCTCTTCTTTTTTCTAAAATGTTCCTAAAATCAATCACTGGTCATATATTACAGGAAGAGGTTTATTCTAAAGTTGTTAGCAATTTCCTGGCTTACAGCCACCATGGTCCTTGTCTTTCTTACAGGGAATTGAATCTGATCATCTCCCCCTCTTATACTTCTTTTGCCCATCATAGCAACAATTCTAAAACAAGGAAATATAAAATATGCTCTTTATTTGTTTCTTCTTCCCCTAACACACCCCTTCCAAGTTTTCTTCTTATCTCAACAGAGATAAGATAGGATGAAATTTTCAAAGTATTTTGATGAGTAAGTAAAACCGGCTTTAATAATATCTTCTTGAATTAGGTCCATTTCAGTCCTTTCCTATCTCCTAAAATAACAATACTGAAATTGGCTAGTTGTGAGGGTCCCAACCCCAATGACTAATAATTTTCCCGATACTTCAGATAAATATACCCAATTGTCATAATTGTATAGAGTAAAAGGCAGGCCATCTGACATTTTTAAACAAGTGTGTTAAAAGTGACAAGAATAAAGAGTTATAATTTTAACACCAATCCTGGGCTTTAACCTTCAGAGACATAGTGAAAAGTATTATTTTGTGCACATACAGAATTTCACTGAAGATTTCTCACACACTTTTCCACAGAAAGACCTTTGATTATTTCTTTTATTATTTTTATTTTTTGGTGCCTGCCACAGAAAGATCATTTTTGAAAGTACATGATTGTGATGACTTTTTCATACACCGAAATACAAAACAGCAAACATTCTTGAAACAAAGATGATCTTCTTTTACTGTAATCTTCAGGAAACTTCAAGTCTTTGTGTTACTGAAGTGACATTCCCTTCACCACAGAGCTGTCTATAACCACTTGAGCCTTCCATAACCAGAACAGTTATAGCCAATGTCCTACCACTGGGTAAATGATGACACAAGATCTTATGTGGCTCTCCAACTGTTTTACCTGGTTAACAAACTCCAAGCTTCTCAAAAGAGGATAACCACACATATTTTTTCTTTATCTATCACTTATTAACATATAAGGCTGCACAAGACTACAGAAAACATCATTTAAGAAGCCAAGTGTTAACATATATTTGATTTCTAGCGATCTTTCCAAAGTGTTGTTTCTTCACTTAGAACAGCCCCGTGAGTCCAGGTATTAACAAGTAGAAAGAATCAAGTTTTGGAAAAACCTACGTGGAAACATTAACACATTCAAAAAAATAAAGAGAAATTAGATAATGATCTGGAAATTGCTTCCCTTTTCTAATAACTACAGCCACTGCTAATTCCCCTCTCTTCCCTGCCCCCCACCATCCCAACACACATACACCAAATTAAAGTGAAAAAAGACTGGATAATTCATGCAAAACATTCAAGAGCTGAATTATCTAGCTACTGTATTCTTTGCCCAAATTTTCCTTTTCAAATATAAGAACAAATATATACAGAGGAAGGAAGTTAATATTTTAACATCTACTACTTACCAGCTACATCACTAACAATTGTACATGAATTATATATTATTATCCATAATTTGCCAATGAGAAAACTGAAGCTTAGTGAGTTTAAACAGGACACCTAAGGCCAAAGTTTCCCCCTGCCTCTACACTCAACTAGAATTTGTTCCACAGTTCAGTCACTCATTGAGAAAACATTCATTGAGCATTCATTACAAGCTAGTCACCACTCTAGGCACCAGAGACTTGAAAGTGTGCCAGAGAGACAAAGCCCCACTCTCACAGAACTTACATCTAGTGATGAAAGACCCAAAACAAATAAATAACCAAACAGGATAATTTCAGAGTTACAATAGTTTGCCAACATGATTTATACACAATGATAATCAAATCTTTTAAAATATCTATGAGATTAAATAGTTACAAAAACTAACCTGGGGAGAAGCGTAAAACCTACTGGCAATTGGTAATACTGTGGGCTTCTTGACAATTATTGAACCAAGCCTTTGCATCTTTTAATAAATTGGAGGGGGAAAAAGTAGAGCTGTAAAGCCGCTTAAAGTGATTGTGATCTATCAGAATGGACACCTGCAACAATGTTGATTCTCAAGCCCAAAATCCCATCTTTTATCCATTATTCACTAAGGTATTGCTGCATTATATGAAGAGTTGATTTGCAAAAAATCAAAGGAGTGTTGTAACTTGATGTAATGCCCCTATGAGAAACCAAGGGGCATTTCAACATCAACCTCAAAAGTTTCCCAGGCTGCACATGGTATGCATTTGGCAATGGCATCCAGCTCTCACATCATGGCCAGCAGAAACTGCAGGACTCAGAAACTAGTGTGGTCACTAGCTACCAGGAAGCACCAGACCACAGTGTGACAGTTGCCATTACCCCCCACACTCCAAAAAGAAACCTCACATCTCTTAAACTTGGAATATATGCAAAAAGAGTTTTGTTTCAGATAATAAAGACTCAGTGTAACTTACCAACTTCTTTCCCTATTCTTTTCCTATTTATGCAAGTATAAGTTGACTAAAGTAACTATTTCTTTACTATAGTTAAATATTTCTGTAGCTCCCTCCTATGGTATTTATAATGTGTTGTGTGATTTGGGTCGCCCATGTCGCTAAGACTTTGGGAGAATTTGTGTTTGTAAATTACTTTGAGGAACTCTTGAGGAAGGCTGGTCCGGGAGTGAATACTGCTCTGCACAAGGTGGAAACCAGTCTAGAGACCATCTGCTAAGAGCAGCACTTCATTCACCCAGCTACACCTTCCTGCCAAAGCACTCTCTGCAAATCTATTTTTGCTAATAGATGTTACTACGTGGAGAGTGAAGGTTGTTTTAAGTTCATCAGTGCACAACTTC
Organism: Galeopterus variegatus; assembly: GCF_000696425.1. Classification (NCBI taxonomy): domain Eukaryota; kingdom Metazoa; phylum Chordata; class Mammalia; order Dermoptera; family Cynocephalidae; genus Galeopterus; species Galeopterus variegatus. Next base: position 224,882 of record NW_007726443.1, on the reverse strand, counting down.
CATTTCCTGCAAGGGCGGTCACACTCCAGCAGCTGAGTTTCTCAAAGAAGCTTCAGAGCCCTTACAGAATCGTTCCCACCCTTGCTTCGGAAAGAAGCAACAATCCTTCTTATCAGACTAGCCACATCCACAAGCTAAAAGTTTGCATAAACTTTAAATGAGACACCAACCCTCTCCCAAATGTCCTGCCACTTTATAAGTAAAATGTATTACAGATGTATTACACCCCAGTCGCCTCCAAAATATAAATAGCTAAACCCTAGATAAGAATGAGCCCATCTTCCGCTGGTGGAGAGAAATTCTACATCTTTCCCCAGTTTCCCGCCACCACCTACCGCAACACTGGAGTCCCAGAGGACTTGCCCAAGTCAGAAAGGGACCACTCCCCCCTAGAACCTTGGGGGGAGAAGAGGGAGTCTCCCAGGAAGCACACACCTGAGATTGATCCTCACGCGCGAGGGGATAGCGGGCAGGAGCACCTAGTTCTTCCAGCCAGGGCGGAGTCTGCCTCCCCCTGGAATCAGAGCCTCGGCCCTGCTGTGGCAGCAAAGCGCTCGGGGATGTCACTCGGGGCGGGCGGCGCTAGTGTAACCCGACACGCCCGGTGCCGCCGCGCCCCCGCCTCCAGGCGACCTCCTCCTCCCGCTCCTGCGTCTCCTCCCTCCCCGAGGGCTGACCCTGGCGGCGCTCCGGCCACGTCCAACCCGGATACCTCCGGCCCAGGCTCCTCCGGCCCAGCGGGGAAACGCGGAAGTGGAGGAGGAGAGGCGGGAGCCCGGGCCGGGGGTGGGGGCGCAGCACCACTAACCAGCGGCGCGCCGCCCAATGAACGTGACTAGACGGGGACACGGGGACACGGGTCCTGCCGGGTGGGGCCGCACGGCGGAGGACACAATGGCCCTCGCCCCAGGCTACGCTTCCTGCTTTGCGCCTTCGCCCCGCCGGACTCCAGACCTCCCGCCGCGCCTGGCCCGCCGGCTGGCCGGCAGAAAAGCCTGGGCTGGGCTAGGCCCAGGGAAGACGACGGAGGTATCCGGTTTCCTGTGCCCTCCCCCGTGCGGGCCGCCTTCGCCATCTGCCCGGAGAGGGGAGACCCTCGCCCGCCTGCACGCCGGCCTGGCTGGCTTACCTGATTTCTCGCCGCCCGCCCCCGGATCTGGCTTCCCCCTACTCGGCACCTCCCGGCAGGCAGGCTTCCCTGGGCCTAGAGTCCCCTGGGACCCCGCCGTCAGGGCCCAAAGCCCTGGCCCCGGCTCCCCCCGCGCGCCCTGGAGGCGCGCCAGGCCTCCTGACCCCCCGCCTGAATGTCAGCGCGGAGACCCGCAGGAAAGACCAAGCCCAAGCAGCAGGGGGTGGGATGCTGAGCATAGGCTCCTCCGGCCCAGCCTCGCACAGGTTGGGGGAGGCGGAGAGCCCCGGCAGCTGAGCAGCAGGCTTCCCACCTGCACCCTCCAAAACCGCCCTGGCCACTGAGCATGCCCAGCTCACTTGTTGCAACTACCAGGGCTAGGCGAGCCCAAGTGGACCCAAGGAGGGCAGACGGGGTTCGACTGGACTTCACTTCTTCAAGACCTTTCCTCCAAAAACCTCTGGGTGCTGTTCTCATGACGCTTCTACCACGGTATTAGAAAATATTCAGGGGATGGTGGGAAAGGCCTCCCAAAGGAAGGCAGCCAAATTAGTTTGGACGAAAATCGCAGTGTTTTTTGAAATCAATTATTAAGTCACTCTAATGTTCTCAAATACCGCGAAATTCCTACAGTTGACCCAGAGGAATGTGTAGATTCACTGGGTCTCAATCTTATAGTAACTTCAGGGAACAATCGTAGTCAGAGAACAGTGGTTCTTCTCAGTATTGGATACACATTAAAATTGGGGGAGGAGGTAAAAATAATCAAAGCCAGATTCCCATTTATTCCAGGTCCTATTGTGTCCGCTGTTTATTTTCTCGACAAGTCCTAGTTACTTTGCTAGCTAACAAGCCAACAGGGATTCAGTTCTCACCCATAACCCGTGACCATCCTCATACTTGGTCTGACTTGGATACGGGAGGAGGTAGAGAAAAGTCAAGAGCATTAGATCTGATTTCTCTTGCCAAAGTCGGGGCCCAAAGCAACCAAAGCAAAGCAGAAGAACCATAGGCATCCAGTAGGATTCAGGAAGGGCGCAGAAGGAAAAAGATGTGTATGGAAACACAAAAAGGTGAAGAGACAAGGTAACCTGATCAGCCTACATTTTTACTTTGAATCTACTTGTTCAAAACCACACGCCTCTATTCTACACTTCCCCACTTTCCATACACACATCTAATCTCAACTATTGCCTTGAATAAAATAAATAGGAAATTGTCACATAGTAGATAGTTTCATCTACTGGGTAAAAACATTTCTGTCTTATAACTAGAGCATAAGTTATTCAGAACATAAAATTAATTTTAAAGAATAAACACTAGATAATTTCAAAATCCACAGATTTATGATACTTGTGCTTTAAGATACCATAGAACCTTATAAAATCAACTTATTCCCTATTTACTCCATCTATTTTCTGAAGGGAATAAAATATTAAACACATTTTTCTTTTTAGTCTAATACATAACACTTTAGAACTTTTTTAAAGGATACTACATATAAGTACTTATGAGAATTCCACTGAAAGAATTTGGTTGCTGATTGGAGTATCTAACAGAGCACAATCTCCCAAATGCCTGTTTTTTCTCATTATAGTTTTATGGGGAAGAGGGTCAAAATCATTAATTTAAGAATTGCTCTTCAGAATTAAGTATTACACTAGATTCTCAATATTTTTTTAAAAACTTCTCTTCTGAACAAACACTGTTACTGCTTCCTTTTGCTCATGGAATTAACACCAAATAAACAGGCTTAGGAGTAAAAAGGGAGAAAACTGAATGGGGCTATGGGAAGGGAAGCACTGACCATAACCAAATGTAAAAACATGAAGTAACTATTTCAGGCAATCTGCTGAAGATCAAGAGCTCAGGGAAGTTAGAGTCTTAAGTGTTTCCCCTTGTCATCCTAAGTGTGACTCAGCATTTGGATTGAAACCATGTTTACTGTCTGTCAGATTGCGGGTGTCAAATAACTTCCATGCCACTAACTCTGCGCCTGTGCCTAAGGAAACTTCAGGACAGTCATGGGTTTCACCCTCACATGGCTACAAAAATCTGAAAAACTTTCCCCTTTTCATTTGTTCCTATCTTACCAAAGCTTAAGTTTGCCCACCATTCATTTATCTTGCTTTTGCAGTGATAGGTGAATTTAGTTTATTGCCTGTATTCTAGCATAATAAAATGAGTGAGTTCTTCCTTTTCCAAGCCTGGAGAGTAGGCTATCTGCTACTAAGATATCTTAAACCCAGCTACTGGGGTGAACTTTTCCTAGTATGTGGGAACTTTCCACTGATGATTCTACCATGCACTTTTCCTGACCATCCACCACATGCTTAGGGCAAACTATTTTAGTCCCTGCCCATTTCTAAAGAGAAACAAATTTTCCCTATAGCCAAGTATGTGTTCATTGGTCACCAAAGCTCGTAATAAAATTTATGGAATATTAGATTTGAAAGGGGCCAGAAATGTTATTAACCCCCAAACTTTTACAAATGATAAAACCGAGGCCCAGAGGTGTTAAGTGACTTACCTAAGGTTACAGAGTTAACTACACATAAAGTCAAAACTATAATGAGAAACTGCTTGGTACAGAGAACACTGTGTGGGCTTCAAGTCCATCCTCTCATAAGTTCTTCAACTAAGGCCTGGTTCTCTAGCCTCCCAGAACCTCAGTATCCTCATCAGTGAGGGATGTTAATGGGGAACATTCACATAGTGTTTATTTTGTGCCAGGCACTAGCCTTAACAAGATACATGGAATCTTTAATCCTCAGAATATCTATAAACTTTTTGGTTTGGGAGTTTTGTTAAGTTTTGAGAAATGGAGAAATTGAGGTACAAAACTATTAAGGAACATGCCCAAGATAACACAACTAACAAATGGTAAAACGGGGATGGAATGGAATAATATATGTAAAATGCCTGGCATATAGGTTATCAATAAAAGTATCACCAATGGCAGTTCTCTTCCCTAAACCACAAGCATTCTGACTCTTGGTTGAATATCCTGCCGAGACCCTTGTTTTGAGCTCTGTATGTTCCCATATTACTTCCATTATATTTTTTAATCTTGGTGCATTTTTAGTTTATATGAACTAGAAAGTACTATATACACCTATAATCTTATCCATTATTAACAATGTTGCAAACACTAAGAAGCTAATGAGAAATTAAATAAAAATTACAAGTTTAGTACTTACATAAAAAAACTAATATAGACTTTCTGAAAGATTAACAATGCTATCCAGGAAAATCTTAAATCCTTAAACAGAATCAGACCAATCTTTTTGGGACCTTAACATTAGAACAGCTCATATAGTAGGTCTCCACCTACCTGTTATATGAATTCTTAACAGCAGAGTTATAGACATCTAAAAATATCCAACAGAAAATCTTACAACATCAATAATGCTCAAAGAGTTAGGATCAAGAGAGAGGTGAAAATATATGATCCTTGAAAAGATGAAATAAAAATACTAAATATATTTTTAAATGGGTACTTTAAGTTTTATTTCTACTTTATAAGAGTCTGGGAAGATATTCTTAAAATAAATGTTTAAAGCATCAATATAAAGTGGCACCAAGAAACTTACTTAGCTTTAAAGGTCTTGAGGGTAAAGGAAATGTGTGTGTTCTCTCCCTAGACAGGCATCCACTTTGTTCCTAGGACAAGGCAGCACTGAAAACAAGCTTTTGCAAATGTTGATGATGTAAACTGAATAATATTGTCTCTGGAACATAGTCTCCTATTTAATAGCAGCAGGAAGGTTGTGGGTAAACAGAAATGTCTCAAGAAACTCATGCAGAGAACATAAATAAGTATTAGGTTCTGCTGTGGGAGCTGAAACAGAATGGAGAATTGGGTTCTTCATAGTAAAGCTAGTTATCAGTTCAGTGAAAGAGGTAACTGAGATGAGGGTAAACAGTCCAAGAAACTGGAGATTTGTTCAGTTCCATGTCTGAATACCTGTTATATAACCTGGAGATGGTTTAAATTTTAGCAGTAAATGCTTAAAATAAATTTGACTACTGTTTGTAAAGTTATAATGTAACTTTAAAAAAAGAAAAAATGAATAAATCTGAGCAGCAAAAATAGAACAATAGCAATGGAGAAGATTTGTGTCTGTGCATGGTTAGCTTTAAAATGAGGATATTGTGTCTTAATTCAGCAGCCTTGAAACATGTAGGCATTGACCTAATTTCTGCTAAGCCAAGTGGAAGGCACTTTACAGATAGGGAGTATAAGCCAGAGGGTAACAGGTGCTGTTCCCTCAGCAAATACCTTGGCCTCAAAAGTGAATCTCATTCATTTCTCCTCTATCAGCAAAATCATCATACAAAGCCTAAAAATGAAACACAGGAAAGTAGACGATCTTTGTTCTGTTATCCTTGGGTTACAAATTGGAGTTTGTTTCTGAAAGAGTTTTTTAGGGGACCATAAAACAGAAGAGAATGGTTCAATATAACATCCATCATGGAGAAATTTTATAATTTAATGAGAAGTCTATTATTTTAAATTTCTATAGCTCACACTGTGAATAAATAATCTCATTCCCTTTCTGCCTAACTCTTAAACTTGGCCAAGTTTCTGAGAGCTAAGACAACGTGACATGTGATAAGAAGCTAGAAACTGGTGTCAGAGCAGCTAGAAATTTTTTTTTCCTACTAAATTCAGAGTAATAAGTGTTCTAAAAATATCTTTCAATAGTCAAATGTGAGGAAGGCAATTTTTTGTGTGTGCACGTTCTCTTCACTATCAACCTGGTCCTCTTGTAGTTTCGAAATAGAGAAGTCCTGCCCTCACAAAGGTGGCCTTCCTAACGTAGGTCTCAAAGTGCTGCAAGTTAAAATTTTAGTTTTTCCACCATTATGCTCACCCTAGAGACAACATTTGTTCCTGCTCCTGTGTTAAGTGAAAATCAAATTGTCCCCAGGCTAATGAGACCTAAAGCAAAGACATACAAAGCTATACTGTGATAGGCTGAACAATAGTCTTTCAAAAGACCTTTACATCCTAATCCCTGGAAGCTGTGAATGTTCTCTTATGGGGGGAGAGGGAGGACTTCCCAGATGTGGTCAAGTATCTTGAGATGGAGAGATTATCCTGAATTATTGTGTAAGCCCTAAAGGCAATCACATATATCCTTTACCTTTTTTTTTTTTGTGGCTGGCCAGTACAGGACTCCAAACCCTTGGCCTTGGTGTTACAAGGCTGTGCTCCACCCAACTGAGCTAACCAGCCAGCCTACATGTACCCTTAAAAGAGAACAGTAATAGGAAGATTTCATACAGACAGAAGCATAGAAGACAATTTGACCACGGATGCAGAGAGTGGTGTAATGCAGACACGATCCAAGAAATGCCAGCAGCCAGCAGAAGCTGGAAGAAACATGGAATGGATTCTCCTTTACAGCCTCTGAAGGGAGTGCAGCCCTACCAACAACCCCTTGATTTCAGTCCATTGATACTGATTTTGGATTTCTGGGCTTCACAACTGTGAGCCAATAACTTGTTTTAACTATGAGTTCATGGCAACTTGTTATAGCAACAATAGGAAACTCATACAGCTTCCTCCATTTTTTCCCTTTGGTGCTAATGCCAATCTGTCTTTATAGAGCTAAACCTTCAATACATCACTGACATTTGTAGGGTGTTCTTTCATTCAGGATACCAAAGCAATGTAAGACCATGTAAATGGGCTTAATTTTCTACCCTGTGGGGCATGCAAGCAACACCAGAGCCTTATAAAATCTGAGAGATGCCTGGGCCATTTATTTTATATTTGAAGAGCTAAAACAATGTTGAAAAAGTTATAGTGTAATTTGAATGTTTACAATCACCAACTAAATCTTAGCAGAAGGAGTATTTCAGTAACTGCCGCTATAGCCTCATTTAGAAATAAGAGCAAAATTTTAAATGTGGAGAGTACAGTAGACAGATTACTATACCTCCCAAGTTCTTCAAGCAGGACTTATTTCTCCAGCTGCTGGAAGCATCTTCAATAAGTGGCCTCCAGCAGCCAACTCCTTAAAAAACAGCCTGTACTACAGAGAGCAACATCAGTCAAGGTCATTCTTTTGCTGAGCTACTCCTTACCCTGTGATTGAGTGAGACAGGAGTATAAAGTCTGCACTAGATAATTGGGAGATAATTCTGATGGGGCATGCATGCTCCGGAACTCATTCAAGGATTGGCTTTGGCTTTATTGAGACTGCATTACAATTCTGCTTCTCCCTCTGTCCAATTCTGCTTCTTACTTCTACCCTCTTCCTTTCACAAGTATTAACCCTAATAAGTAACCTGCATGTTATACTGTCTCAATATTCTGGAAAACCCAATCTGCATCAGGGCCCTTCGGAAATGTGAAGCCCAGATATCAAAAACCCTTGACTTCCACAGAATTTTAAATTCACTCATCCTTGTTCTGATTTCTCCACTGAGATTGTACATTCCTGTCCAATTCAAATAAAAAATGATTCCCTAGAGCTGGCAGCCTCTACAGTCTGCTGTGCATATATAAAGACACAGGCTTCTCTGAACCACGTAGACTTCAGGAACACGAGTTGCCAAAATCTTCCTCACACCCTACTTCCTTTTGAGATGTTTCTAACTTAGGTGTTTTTAACTTCGGTCATTCGGTGGATATTTGTTGAGCACCACCTATGCACCAGGCACTATTTTATTGTTCCAGGGCTACAGGAATATATGTTTTTATCACACATGCCAGATTTTAGCTTGTGATGTACTTTAAGTCAAGGTTCACGTATGCCTCCCAGGCAAGGTAAAATGGATTCATTAGGCTAGGAACGGTAGGGTCTGTGGCTAATTGGAGAAAGTATGTCACATTCAAGTCGGTTGGCCCCCTACCTTAACCTGGTGATCAAACTTTTCAGCTAGGATAACCAGACATTATGCACCTCCTTTTGTGATGTAGTATAAAGTCCACACCATCACCTCTGAATTATTTTTACCCAAATATTTAACCTGAGTTAATCATGCCTTTAGGTCTGAATTCTAATCCACAAGACAGCTTCTGTGACAGACAATGTCATAGAAGCAAAGAAAAGGGGAGGAGGGGGGCAAAGTTAGAGTAAAAGTGACTTGTGTGACATAAAATACAATGCTGTGTTTTAATTGAATTCCAGCTTGAAAAGAAAATGAATGTAAAAGACATTTGGGGAACGATGGAGAAGTTTGAGTATAAACTGAGTATAGGGAATTACAATGGATTTTTTTTTCCCCCAGTGGGATAATTATATGGCAGTTATATAGTAATCTGTCCTCATTATTAGAAATGCATGCTAAAGTATTTAGGAACAAAGTAACATATCCACTTTATGATAGTTCAGCAGCAGAAATATAAATGTATAGATATAGGTATTTCATCTTATAAATATAGAAAAATATTAGCTATTGTTAAATCTAGAGATAGGTGAGTAATTTTGTTTTGTTTTGTTTTTTTCCTAATATATAGTAACCTTTAAGATTTTCATAAGCATAAATAAAAGGGGCAGCCTCTACTAAGTTCTTACCTATTGTTGTTATGGGGAAATTAGGCCCAGTGTTACGTGATACTCTGAATTTTCAAAATAAACTGGAAATCTGAAATTGTTACATAAAATGCTCTTTTTTTAAAAGAGGATCTTAACCCGTGGCCTTGGTGTTATCAGCACCGCACTCTCCCAAGTGAGCCACAGGCCGGCCCCTATAAAATGCTTTTTTAACTTTAAGAAAATATTAGCAGCCAGATCTTTTTTTTTTTTCCTTTTTGTCTTTTTTCGTGACCGGCAACGGATCACAACCCTCAGTGTCGCGCCCGTACCGGACCGGGACTGGCAAC
>NW_007726443.1:213347-214913 GCF_000696425.1 Galeopterus variegatus | reverse complement strand
GACCGGGACTGGCAACGGGATCGCAACCCTCAGTGTTGCGCCCGCACCTCGCTCAGCCAGTGAGCCGCAGGTCTGTATGTGGGATCCGAACCCTTGGTGGGAGCGCTGCTGCACTCCCAAGCGGCGCACTGTAGCAGTGCGCCACCGGGCTGGCCCCTAGCAGCCAGATATTAAAAAAACAAAAAATATCCAACTCTGTGCAGGTCTGATACAATGATTTGGGTGCTAAAGCTGAACTCTAGGCTTCTAATTTACCGTCTGATTTAGGTCCTTTACACCTTAGCCTGTTTCCTTATGCCTTAGCTCTCTGACCCTCCATCCCTGACTTTCTTCTTTCTCAAAGTGATATGTGGCTAACTTAATCTCTCTCTCTCTCTCTCTCTCCCCCCCCTCAACTGTTGCAGGATAATGTGAAAACTAATCAGGCTATGGATTTGTCTGCAGTATCAGATGATTTAACAACCTGAGAATTGTTTAATAATTATCCTTGGGCAATAAACATTACCCTAATGATCTAAAATAGTTATTAAACCTCCCCACTTAAGATTATTAAATTGCAACATCTGTCTTCAGGAAGCATTTCTATTGCACGTAATATTTACAAAACATTTACAACTGCTTTTAGTTATATCTCATCCCATATGATAGGTTTATAGTTTTTTTCCTTATTTAATGGCTGAAAACACTAGGCCTGGAGTCCTGAAGGTAACTTGAGCCTTCGTGTGAGAAGGTATTAGAGCTAGGCAAGCTTCCTGGATGACAGGCTGCTGCTTATCCAACTGTGCCACGTTCTTTCCAGCCCTTGTTTGTTTTATTAGCTAATTACCAGGCTGCATATTCAACCCAGTTTCCAACTATATTAAGGGCTATTTACTAGGTAAAATCAATACCCTTTCGATTAGCCACCTGGCATGGCTTTTGGTAACTAAGCATTATTTGGGCTCCACTGTGTTTACTCCATCAGAGAGATGGAAAGTACTTTGTTTTGATTTTTTACACTCAGTGGCTACTGCTTTTAGCAGTAGGAGATAAAGGGCAGAGCCTAGAAACAAACACATAATATTTACTACACAAGGAAAGGGACAAATAAAAATGTAATGACAGTGATTTTACTACTTTAAGATTCTTTCAATTAGATAAATCTCTTTGGATATACGTCTGGTACTCCAGGCACTATATTAGTCCTAGAAATACAAAGATGAATAAAATACATTCTCTGACTTAATCAAGTTGGAAAGAACAACACTGAAAGATGAATTACTATAAAAAAGTTTTTTTAAAAAAAGCAAAAAGTAATTGTGAAACAGGGTTTTAAGATAGCATGGCAAAGGGAATGATTCATTCTTTCTAGAAAGAAAAATGCCATAAAGGCCTTTTTGTCAGTGGTGGTAGTGATGGTGGTGAAACCAACTAGAAAGGTCCTTTTAATGTAGGTATTTTATTACAGAATAATCCATGTTCATTTTGGAAACATGAAAATATATAGACAAAAAAAAAAAAAAGGACCCGGTGGCGCACTGGATAGTGCACCGCTTGGGAAGCGCAGCAGCGCTCCCGCCCGAGGGT
>NW_007726443.1:211919-212435 GCF_000696425.1 Galeopterus variegatus | reverse complement strand
GGAAAAAAAAAAAAAAAAAAAAAAAAAAAAAAGAAAAACAATCCTTATAGTCCCTCCACTTGGGTCACAATTAACCACTGTTAATAACTTACTATAAACATTTTAAGAGTGTTTTCTGTGACATATATACACAAGTTTTAAAAATAATAAAAATACGTGAAGACATAGACTTTAAGTCAGATCATTCAAAACAAGGTCTTGTCACTTACTACCCTCATGACTTTAGGCAATCTGCTTAATCTCTCTGAACATCAGTTTCCGCATCTATCAAATACAGGCAAAGATATCTACCTCAGTGGATTGTCGTAAAGATAAATGAGATGATAGAAGGTACAGTTCTTAGAACAATCCATGGTGCATATAAAGCACTCAACATATTCATTCATCTAACAAATGTTTATTAAGAGCTCTTTGTTCTAAGCACTTAGACCACATCTGTTGGTTCCACGCCACCCGGGACCAACAACACAGGGCGGGAAGGGACCCCGGACCAGCCGGCGGTAACCTCTTGTGGGT
>NW_007726443.1:209477-210862 GCF_000696425.1 Galeopterus variegatus | reverse complement strand
TTTAAAATGGCTGAGGTACTTTCCCAAAATGGCTGGCGGCCCGGGCGTAGCCCAACACACATCAGTGAACCAAATATGGTATTTATTTTTAATGCTATTCTGTAAATCCTCTTTTAACAAAATAGTGAAAACATCTTTCTATGACAATAAATGTGGATCTACATCATTGTTATTACTGGCTGTATAGTATTTTAATGGAAAGATAAACCCTAACTTATTCAGCTAATTGCCTATTCAAGGACCTACAAAAACAGCTTCCAATCTGCATTATAGATAACATTGAGTAGAATATCTTTGTATCCTTGTCAAATTGATTCTTAAGAATATATCCTTTATGTGGAATTATTGAGTCAAAGATTTAAAAATTTTTTAACACCTGTTACTAGCTTGCCCCAAAACAGGAGAAGGTGATAGCAGAGCTGGGTGTTGAAAAATAAATCCAAAGAGGGGCAAGAAGAAAAGTGAGTGAAGAAATAAAACATCAGCAAGAAGGAGTTCATTACCTTCAGATTGTTCCTAGGTCGTAATCTAAAGCAAGGCATCTTTTGGGCTAAATAGGTTATAAGATAAGTAGTTTCAAAAGTGGACTTTAGAAATAATGTAAGATAAAGGATAAGGATTGTTTGTTTTATTTCCTAGCAGACTCCGAAGAGTTGGAGCACCTGAAGTGCTAATGTTGGGGCCCAGAAAGCGATACCGCAAAGTGAAGGCCTCAGAAGCAGCTTCAAAAGCAGTTTTTTTCTGAACTTCTCCTGCCCTCCTGTGTTTCAGCCTCAGGGGAACTCTGAGGCAAGCCACAGAAACTAGAATGCATCTTCCCCAAGGAGGGTCATAGATACTCTAATCTTCCCCCCTGCCTCTGTCTTGGAGCTGGCCATAAAGAAATTCTCTGACCTACCTTGTCCGATTGTAGGTCATAAGACCCCGTTTCACAAAGGGTCCTGCCCCATACCCTGGAAGAATGAATGCTACAAAGAGAGGTCAAGAAGAACCTGAACAGGTCTTGCCGGGTTTCCCCACTCAGTCTAGGAGCATTAGATCATACTTTTCTTGTCCAATCACATTTCTGCATGGCTATGCCTGCTTCACAGAACCTAAGCATAAATATGGACATTTTCCCTTTATCTTTGGTTCTCCATTCTGAAGGCTCCTGTGTTACATAAAACTATGATCAAATAAAATTTGTTATGCCTTGTCTTCATATTAATCTGTGTTTATCAGGTGATTTTTTTAGAGAACCTTCAGGGCGTTGAAGGGGATGTCTTCCCTTGGCCCCTACACTAACATGCACATTTTTGTGATACACACACCAGACAAGCAGAATTTCCAAGGAAGGGAAACCACTATTACCTCTTAGCCCACTCTTCCAATATCTATTCTACTCA
>NW_007726443.1:204828-208546 GCF_000696425.1 Galeopterus variegatus | reverse complement strand
CATACGGACCGGTTCCCGCTCACTGGCTGAGCGAGGCACGGGAGCAACACCGAGAGTTGCGGTCCCGTTGCCGGTCCCCGGTCCAGTACGGGGGCGACACTGAGGCTTGCGATCCGTTGCCGGACACGGAAAAAAGACAAAAGACAAAAAAAAAAAAAGTAGTGTATGTAAAAATAACATTGAATAATTCTATAAAAATACTTATTTCTAGTAATAAAGGGTACTTGCATAGATTTTGACTCTGTGGAAACAGGTTGGGGACTAAGGATCTATATTCTAATGAGCACCGCCAGCTAATTCAGATGTAGGTAATCCTCAGACTTCACCACATTGAACAACTTGCTCTAGACCCTTGCTAAGGTCTAGATTTAGGTGATTTCTGTATAAGTAACAAAATTGTCACCCAGGAGCTTATTAGAAATGCAGAATCTCAGACCTCACCACAAACCTACTGTATTAGTCATGGTTTTCAGAGAGACAAAACCAATAGTATATGTTTATAAATATATGAAAGGATATTTACTAGGGGAATTGGCTCAGTGACTCTGAAGAGGAGTCCCACAATAGGCCATCGGCAAACTGGATGCTGGTAGCGTGGCTCAGTCCAAATCTGAAGGCATCAGAATCACTGAAGCTGATGGTGTCCTTAGTGTAAGTCCTGGAACCCAAAAGCTGACCAGTCTCCAACTCTGATGTCCATGAACAGGAGAGCAGAGGCCAGCTCCAGTGGATAGAAAGAGAGATTCACCACTTTTTTTTCTGTTTTGTTCTCTCTGGACCCCCGGTGAATTGGATGGTTCCCGTCCATATTGAGGGTGGATATTTCCCACCCAGTCCGCTCAGCATCGCATGCTAATCTCTTCTCGAAACACCCTCAAAACACCTAAAAAAATAGCTTTACAAGGTTTCCTGGTATTCCTCAATCTAATCAAGTGGACACCTAGAATTAACCATCACATCAACTGTACAGAATCTGCAGTTTATCAAGTTTCTTGGATGATTTGTGTGCACATTAAATTCAGATAAATACTATTCTGTAGGTTGACTATCAATAAATAATCTATGAGTACATCTAACATGGGGAAAAAAGCCATAAAAAATAGAAGTCACATTCATTTGTTTTTTGGGGAGACCTAAAATCCACATATGCAGTAAGGAGCCTTGTATATCAAATTCCTTCCAGCATCACTTAGTAATCTGGAGGAAAAAAATCCCAAGATAAACCTATGGTATATAAAACTCTTTCACTTAACACTCCAGGAAATGTAATGTGGAAAAATGAGATCTAAATGATGTATTAATAGCTCTCTAGTTATCCCCTTCTGCTTATATATCAATTTCTAACTCTTTTCTAGGTATAAATGACTTTATGGGAGGTTGCAGCAAGAACAACTTAAACAGCTCCAAGTATGATCAATAGATGCTAAATGAAATAAAATTAGGTTTGGTTTTATTTCACTTGTCAGTTTCTATTGACCAGTCTTTTAAATTGTAAAATTATGCAGCTGAAACTAAAAGCAAATAGGGGAAATCACGGGCCTTTTGTTTAGCATGACTAGGTGATATTTTAAGAGGTGCAAAATTGGCAGAAATACATCATATTGACTTACAAATTTTATTGTTTTGGTCTCTTAGAAAAATCTACCACCTTGTAATCAAATCCGAACATTTGTTAGGATGTCACCTTTCATTAAATAATTAAGTAATTATTTCAGATAGGTATGGTGGGATTTGGAATAAACCCAATGGGAAAAATACATGTGGGAAGATGATAGAGTTTGGAGGTGTTGTATGCCACAAAACTCATGTGGACATCTGATCCCCAACCTGGCAACGCTGGGAGCAGGTTTGGGTCATGGGCGCAGATCCCTCATGAATGGATTAATGCTCTCCCTGGGGGATGGGGGTAGGGAGTGAGTTCTCTATTCCCATGAGAACTGGTTGTTTAAAAGACCCTGGCACCTCCCCTCTCTCTCTCTTGCTTCCTCTTGCCATGTGATCTGCTTGTACCCATTGGCTGCTGGCCGCTTTCTGCCATGAGTAGAAGCAGCCTGAGGCCCACGCCAGATGTAGCTGTCCAGAATCATAAGCCAAATAAACCTCTTTTCTTTATAAATTACCAAGTCTCAGGTATTCTGTTACAGCAACACAAAATGGACTAATACAGACCAAGTCATATTTTTGTATCCTACAATTTTCTGTGTTCCAAGTATACTTAGAAAAAAGTTTCAAGGTTTATTAGAATGCAATGTAATTTTAGTTAGCTTCATCTTCTAAGTTTTATTTTTAAAAAGGCAAATAGTTGGTTAGCAGCACCATGCTCTAGCCAACTGAGCTAACCAGCCAGACCCCCCTCCTGCAACTAGGCACACCTCACCAGCGCCTTGGGGCCCACCTGGAGACTCGGGGTATGGAGCCGGGGATGGACACTCTGCACAACCAGGCACACTGCCAGCACCAAGGAGCATGCCACAATCATCTCCTCCATGTGGGTGGCCTACCACAGCCACCACAATATCCATGGCTGCCACGAAGGCGGCTAGATGCCACCACCACCATGCGGATGGTCTGCCAGCCACTGGAGAAGTGATTGACATAAGAAGAGTCACCAGCAGAGATAAAGAAAGGAGGAAGATGTCTCTCCCCACAGAACCCATTTCACAGTGACAAAAGAGGCATCTGCTCTATGATTGTATTGGGGGACCTGATCATGCCTCTCAGCATTGGACAGATCATTTGGGCAACAAATCAACAGAGTAACCACTATAACTTTCAGAGGGAGAGAAAAAAATCTAGGGTAATTAGAGGGGGGAGGGGGAGGGAAAAGGAGATGGGGAGGGATTGGACAAGGGGCATAAAGAATAATTACAATTTGTAATAATATATATGCTAGTAATATCGATTTGATCAACATATCGCAATGTTGAACCCCAAAAATATGTATAATCAATTTTGATTCAATAAAAATTAAATAAAATATAAATAAATAAAATAAAATAATTAATTTTTTTTAAAGGCAAATAGCTGGTTTTGATTAAGCAAAGGAAAAAAGAAAGAAAGAAAAAGACAGACACAATTAACCATGGAGAACTTCAAAGTTTGGGATTGTTATTAAAATTATATGACTTGATGCTCATTTCACTATAAAAATACTTAGATAAATCTTGAGATGGCCGAAGACCAATCTCCCTTTCTTATAAAATGCAAATTTAACCACATTCTTTTTTTTTTTTAAATATCAACTCCAAATTTAATTACATTCTGTCTCTTCAAACTTGTTCTTATTGATGATGAGGAAGATGATGATAAAAGAAGACAAAGAGGTGAAGAAATAGGTCCAGGGAAAACAGGGGGGCAGTGGGAGAGATCCAGATGAGAGCTGTCAGTAAGGAAGTTTTATATCACTCAGATGTTCTCATATAAATTAAAAGCCAGCAGCAAGAGTAACAACAAGGAAAAGGCTGGCATGCTAAATCTTTTCTCCTTAAAACTAGAAAGAAATACCATTTCTTCATGGAACTAAGCTTTATTATTAGCTATAAATACTTCATGGTTCGTTTAGCTAGTCAGGGAGAATGGGTAGAAATTTCTTGATTGCCATTGTATGCTTCATGGCATGTTATTACTCGAACTTTTAATATTTGTTCACGTCTCACTGTTTTTGGTACTTTGTTATTAGTGTAACATTTTTCTTCAAATAAACTTACTTTTAAAAAAA
>NW_007726443.1:189399-204337 GCF_000696425.1 Galeopterus variegatus | reverse complement strand
AAAAAAATCTAACTTCTTCCTAAGAAATAATTTTCCTGAATTACACTTTAACATAAACAAAACATATTTAAAATGTTAAATGCCCATATGCCACCTAAATTCATCTCATGAACCAACAGTATTTGGAAAATCCTGACATAATAGGTGCTCAAGAAATATTCGGTAAATTAAAAAATAAATCTTAACTTATTTTTAACAGCTTGTTTAGAAACTTGAATACACAAGATATAAATGGAAAATAATTACCTACTCATTAACACTTTTCCCCAAATCATCAAATCAACCATAATTTTTGTCTCCTGGCTTATATTTAATTTTATACTATCAAAGTCTCAAAGTTTACCTAATGACTGATACTAATGATTTGATATTAACCGAATAATATTTTGCAACTTTTCTTTTTTTTTTTTTTTGAGGCTTGGCCTGTACAGGGATCCAAACTCTTGACCTTGGTGTTATAACACTGTGCTCTAACCAGCTGAGCTAACTGGCTATAATTTCCCAGTGATACTTTTTTATTGATTACTCACTTTACAAAATATGAGATTAAAAAAAAGCAGAAAGTTGTTTAAAACTAGATTCTTCTAAGTAAAATTGATCAATTTACCCTTCAATGCACACCTATAATGTGAGAAGTACTGTGTTAGTTTCTGAAAATGAAAAGATAAATAAGACTTAATCCTGAAATCCAATTGCTTAAAATTTCATGAGGAAACCAGGCAGTTAAACAAACATAATTCAGGGTGATAATCGTTATGAGAGGTATATGTCAGTGCCCCAGGAGTGCAAAGGAGTAAGTGACTAACAGTGCCTGAGGACAGCCAAGTTAAGGTTTTAGTGGTGTCAGGAAGCAGCTAAGCTCCAGGGTCTGGAACCTTCATAGGCACTCAAGAATCATTTTAAAATTACGTGAATAAGTGAATGAATAGAGTCTGTTAACCACTTGGATAAACAGGAAAAAATCAATCCAGGTTTAACCTGTCCAGTACACCAGGCAAATGAGTTTGAACTTCAGGATAAAGTGATATTAACCATGAGGAGACTTCAAAATATTCCCATTTAGTTTTAAATCATGAATACTGACACATTTATTTAAGTAATATTTTTCATTTTCTAGTGTGATTTTTTAAAATGGGTCTTTATACAAGCTATTATTGGGTAAAATGTAAGACTGGGTGGAAGATCTGTGACATGATGCCAGCTCTACCCGTAAGAGGCTGTCTTGGTCAAGCCACAGCCTCTCTGGGCCTGAGCTGTTCTCAGCTTTGTAGTCATACAACTTTGGAATCTACTTGCAAAATATCTACAGTCTAACCACTTCTTGACACTGTCACTGCTACCATGTTGGTCCCAGATTCCATCGTTTTTTGCATGGATTATTGAAATAAACTCTTAACTTGATTCATTGCTTCCTTTCATTGTCTCTAGTCTCAACTCAGCAGCCAAAGTACACTGGTGAAATAAAATTGGGTCATTCCTGTGTTCAAAATCCTCCAATAGCTTCCCGTATCATCCAGAGCAAAAACCATAGTACTTACCATGGCTACCACCTACCTCCCTACCTCCCTAACCTTATCTCTCATCACTTTCTCCTGCCTTTATCTCATTCCAACCTCGGGGCCTCCTTAAAGGTGTTGTTTCTTGAAAAAGCACCTTCCACAGCAGGGACTTTGAACTTAATATTCTCTCTGCTTCGAATACCATTCTCCCTTTTACAGGTTTCACTAGAATGTCACTTCCTCAGTGAGGTCTTCCCTCACCAGCTTATTTACGATTTCAATCCCCTACCAACATTTTCTCTTTTTTTGGTGGCTGGCTGGTATGGGGATCCAAACCCTTGACGTTAACGACAAACAAACAACCAGAAAAAAACCCACCACACTCTAACCAACTGAGCTCACTTGCCAGTCCTCTTACCAACACTTTCTAACCCCCTTTCCTGGTTTGTTTCTTCTCCACAGCACTTACCACTGTTTAACATACTATACATTTTGTCTTCCTTGGTGTATCTATTGTCAATCTCCCCCTAATAAAATGTTAGTGCCCCAAGGGCAGGGATTCTTTTGTATGTTCTGTTGACCGATGTATCATAAGTGACTAGAAGAGTGTCTGCCACATAAATGCTCTCAATAAAATATTTAATGAATGACTAAAGTAGAATAGTTAATGAAAAGTAAGGAATTTGGATTAGACTTCCTTCTTGTTCTTTTCCACAGTTAAATAATAGCACATGTTGTCATATTGTCTAAAAGACCAAGGAAATAGGAGCACATTAACTCATCATAATATAATTTCTATATCTAGTTAAATATTATGTAATACTTCTATGACTTATTTAACAACATGTATTAAAAGCCTATTCAACCCTTCTGGGACTATCATTTAAAAATTTAGTACTCATTAAAGTAATGTTAGTACTAAATAACCTTTGAAAAAAATTTAGAACTATCCATTTTAAATGTAAAATGTTGATTTCTGTTTTTAATAAAGTTCGCCAATAAGATGATGCTGCTAAAGCCACTGAAATAGAGCTATAGAGCTAGAAAATAACTTGAGATCATTTGGCTCACACCTTTTCGATAAAGCATGTGAATATCTAAGCTATTCAGAATCTACATATTTCTTAAGACAGAAACACATTTAGATATATCTATGAGAAGCATTATGAGAACTTTCAGATAATAGACCTATGCTTTAAATATTAATGTGAATTTTTGACCTCACATTGATTTTCTCTCCTTGTGCTTCAGCATCAATTATCACAGAACTGTTAGGTTTAACTTTTAGTTTATATAAAATTTGAAGAATAAGAAACATAGGTTGGTAGTCAATTGTACGTTATTTATGTTCAACAATGATACTCTGCTTTAAAACACTAATTCTGAAAGCAGCTTCACTTAAAATACTAAAATAAGAATAGATTGATGACATGTTGTCTACATTTATATTACAATTTTTAAAATATAAATAACAGCAAAAATGACATGATGACCCTATCCTTTAACTATAAGAAAAATCAAACTTTGTCCCCGAATTATTTGTGCATTTGCATCAACTCTTTTAATTTAAAATTAAAATTATTTAAGCAGAAGTGACTGAATTTTTGAGGCAAACTAAATCCAATTGAATATTTTCAGCTGATTCACTAATTGTGTTGAGCATATAAATTACTTTATCCATATTCTCCACACTCTCATGGAAAAAGATTCAGGAATTTAGAATTAAAACAAACAAACAAAAAAAAAAAAAACTTGGGTTNTGTGTGTGTGTGTGTGTGTGTGTGTGTGTGTGTGTGTGTGTGTGTGTGTGTATTAGAGGAAAGGGGAAGAGAAGAGATCTCCAAGTATCTAATAGCAGCATTAACCTTTTAAGCATAAAATCAAGATAAGGTAGTCATAAATGTTAAGGAACAAAATAAAGTCAAATGTATATGACTTTGCAATGCAGTACCATGCAGTAAATGAGTAAAAATAAAAAATGAAGAAAAATGTGTTAATGGTTCAAAGTTAACCCTTAAGGTAGTCATAAATGTTAAGGAACAAAATAAAGTCAAATGTATATGACTTTGCAATGCAGAACCATGCAGTAAATGAGTAAAAATAAAAAATGAAGAAAAATGTGTTAATGGTTCAAAGTTAACCCTGTAACTTTCTATCAGAATATTTCATTTATTGTTCATATCTTCACTGCCAGGAATGTATGGAAAAGGATAAAAGCATTTTTAAAAAACTCAGGAGATGGATGGCTTTGTTCATTACATTAGCGTGTACTTAGAGAAAACTAACTCTAGGATAAGTGCGGGGGGCACAAAGTTGTATAAAACATCGCCTTGACCATACTTTCTAGTCCAGTGGTGTCCAATCTGAGGACTTCGAGCTGAGCTGAACTGAGCCTAGGAAGCGTGGGGTTAACGGAAATAAAACTCCCAGAAGAAGAGGAACTAGGAAGCAAGGTAGCTGGAAAGGATTTGCAAGAAAGCAGGTCAAGTACAAGTCCAGGGACCACAAGGAAGAGGAGACAGCACAATACACATAAAAAGCCATTATTTGGAGCAGAACTTCATGGAGCAGAACTTCATGGAATGCTGAAAAGAGCCGGTGGGATCCCAGTGGGCTGGTTTGAACATAGGGAAAGTAGATCTTTCTAGACTTACTATATCCTAACTGCAATGAACTGAATGTTTGTGCCTCCCTTCCCCCAAATTCATATGTTGAAATCGTAACCCCCGATATGATAGTATTAGCAGGTGGGACCTTTAAGAGGTAATTAGGACAGGAGGGTAGAGCCCTCATGAATAGGACTAGTGCCCTTATAAAAGGGACCCTAGAGAGCGCTGCTCTCCTTCTGCCATATACAAGAAGAGGGCAGTCTGCAACCAGGTAGAGGGAGCTCGTGAGAACCTGACTATGCTGGCACCCTAATCTGAAACTGTCAGCCTCCAGAACTGTGAGAAATAAATTTAAGTTGTTTGTAAGACACCCAGTCCATGGTACTTTGTTATAGCAGCCTAAACTGACTAATACAACAATTTATCATGAATATTTTCCAGTCGTGAATAATCAATGATATTTGGAACAGAATTCACCCCTGGACAGGGAGGCTTCCCTTCCTGCCTCACATTATGTAGCATACATTGTACATTCTAAATGTAACCTGGAAACAGCTGTCTTGCCATCTAACTGATTTTAATAATCAGGAAGATGTCTTATAGGCAATAAAAATGATCTCCTAAGCAATGTGCAGAAGAGTCAGAATCAGCTATAACTTTGCCAATGCTATTAATATATCAAAAGAAAAAAAAATGGGTCTCTGGGAAGGAGTTGGGAATATTTGCTATGGAATAGAGAGGCACAAGGATGAGAACACCTGGCCCATTGACTCTCTTCAATTTCTGTGGCTGGGATATATATCTATTATGAAGATGGAAACACTAGATGTTCATAAACTAATGCCATTAAACACTTGAATGTACAATGAATTCCCCATGCTCTAACTCCATGTTCACCAAAATTTATCAGATTATATCCTGACTTCCCTTATACTTTGACTGTAAGAAGAAAAATGCACTGGTCATGTATAAATAATAATGCTGGCTCAGGAGAACACTGTAGTTTGAATTGGAAACCCAATCATTGTCTTTCTTGTTTAATATGCATCTGACTCAGAGAGATGGTTTCATTCTGATGTACCAACAAATGAAGTTTCTGAGCTTGCAAAATTGAGGAACAGACCCTGAGCTGTGGAAATCACCAAAGAAAATCATAACTAATAATTACTCACTGAATTCAAGAGATCCCAGCATTGTTTTTTTAAAAGTAAATTGTACTGTTTGTTATTTATTATAAAAGTAATACATGTAGAATTATTTAGATATAAATCAACAAAAACTCCAAATTTAAAACTGCCTATAGTAATAATTAACAATTACTTATTTCTCAAAACAATACAATAAATTTGGAATTACTATTACCCCTATCAGGCAGATGAAAAAACTAAGGCTGAAATGTTAAGTACATCCTAAAACTCCCACAGCTGGTAAATGGCAGAGTGCACTTACCCACACCATACTGCTCCCATTATTCTTTCTCATTCAGTCTTTTCCCTATAATTAGGTAAATTATTTTCCTTGCAAAAATGTGATTGTACTATACATACTTTTTTGTAATGAGCCATTCTTTTCCCCACACACAATAAATCATGAGGGTCTTTGCAAAGCAAGATCTAGCCATGAGATATGCTCATCGAGCTACCAAAGTATCACTGCTTCTATGCCCTTTCAGTTGACAAAACTAGGATAAAACATTTTTTTTAATCAGGATTTTGTAGTGATAATCTCCAGTTCAAATTCAGTAACACAGAGTTCTCCCTCATAGTTCTCTAATCTATATATATATATATAATCTCCCTCTCCAAGTGAGAAACTTAGTACCACAAAACATCAATTTATTACTCATTTGCTCTATATTACAATACACATAAAATAGTTTCAGAATGAATACACCAGCACTACTATTAAGGACACATCTACCATGTAAAGTTCAAGACTTCTCTGCAATTTTATTTTTCTTAGAACATAACCGCTAAGTCGTCAAAGTACTGTGTTCAAATGTTACCTGTGTTAATGTTTTTTGTATATGTGTGGTTATGTTTTAATATACCATTGAGTTCCTCGGTTTCTGTTTACATTCAATTTTTTTTTGCATTTTTAATGTTATTTTGCATATAAGCTAGGGCAATGTAAATTAAACAGTAAGAATTTCTGATAGGGTTCACAAATTAGCTTGTTAATGCCATTACATTCAAATTTTAAGGTTTACTTTCTCTATCATTTATTATCAAATTTTATTATTTTAATATTTTTAAACAGTTTAAAACACAAAGCTATATAAAGATGCATACTCAGGGATGTCTAACTCACATTTGCTTCATTCCCATCCTTCTCCTACAGGCTTCTCCTTCACGTGTTCCTTTTTGGGGAAAGAAAAGTAAACGTGTGTGTGTGTGTGTGTGTGTGTCTTCATTCCCATCCTTCTCCTACAGGCTTCTCCTTCACGTGTTCCTTTTTGGGGAAAGAAAAATAAACGTGTGTGTGTGTGTGTGTGTGTGCGTGCGTGTGTGCAGCTGATGAGGTATGTGGAAACTTGGGCTTCATTTATAAATGAATGCATTACATTTCAGAGCAAATAAAAAAAATTCACAAAACTAAGATGCTTGATAAACAAAGCATGTGCCAAAACAAATATACAGATTTTGAAGTGATATTTACAGGACTGAAGATGAAAATAAAATTATTTCACTCTCTTCCTGAAGTTTGTGTCCTCTTTGTTTTGTGTCATGTCTTTGTCTGCAACCCTTCACAACCATTAATTGCATTTAATCCTTATAGCCCCTAAAATAATCATGAAAATAGAACTGTAAACATTTAGATTAGGAATTATACTAGAAACTTGTTCAAAGCAAAAAGCTGTTTTTTCAAAAGTGGTTGTGAATTATTTTGTCATGTACGAGCCTTCCTAAAAAAAGCTGTACTATAACTCATTTAGGAACTAGAACATTATTTAAATGCTTTTACTAAGGCTTCTTAAATTACATTTCTGGTAACCAGAATGTTAATTTTGGACAGGAGTTTATTTATGGAATTCAGTCCTCTCTCTTAACTATTCATGTTGAATAGTTTCTGGTATCAGATACTATTGAGTCTAGCTTTGTGTTGCTTACATTGTAGGAACTGACTAAATTAAGAAATAATATTAAGAATAAGATATTGTTATTAATAAACAAGTATATTGGTCTCTGCCAAGTCAAAAATTTAAGACTATAGTATCTTAACTGCTGAGTTTCTTCTTGATAACCTGAAGAAAATGTATTAGCTTGCTAGTACCATAACAAAGTACTACAAATCATGTGACTTAGATAACAGAAATTTATTGTCTCAGTTCTGTGGGCCAGAGGTCCAAGATGAAGATGTTGGCAAGGATGGTTCCTTTTATGGGCAGTGCAGAGAATCTATTCCATGTCTCTTCCTAGCTTCTGGTGGTTTGCTGGCAGTCCTTGATGTTTCCTGGCTTAATGAAGGATCATCCCAACACCTCTGCCTTCATCTTCAGATGGCATCTTCCTAGTGTCCATGTCTCTGTGTACATATTTTCTGTTTTTATAAGGACACCAGTCCTATTGGATTAGGGTCCACCCTAATGAACTCATCTTAATTTGATCATCTGCAAAGATGCTATTTCCAAATAAGATCTCATTCTGAGGGGTTAGGATTTCAACATGTGAATTTTTGGTATATACAGTTCAACTCATAACACCTAATAAATAAGCTAAAAGTGACATGTTTTCTATTATAATTTTTGGATAATTTTGCAATGTTTGAACATGGAATACTCAGTGCTTTCATTCTAGGACATGAGAGCGAGAGAGAGAGAGCATGCAATATTGTTTTTAGACATTTCCAGAATTCAGTTAGAGTCTCCTATTAAAGAAATTGATTATTATTCATATATACATATTGATTATTATTGACAGGTTATTTTGCATATTTAGTTCACTCTGTCAACCAGATAGAAATACAGACTTTATACCTAACATTGTACTAGGAACTATTAAAAAGCAATCAAGCAAACAACAAAACAACTAGATAAAAGTTTCTCTGACCACAAGGACAATGTATTAGGGAGATATGAGTGGTAATAAAAAATACAAATAACAAATATTCAAGAGCTAAATTTTGTCAAGGACTAGAAATATTGCAGAAGCTCAGAAACAGGAATTATAAATAAGGTTTGTTAAAAAAGTCAATAAGAAAATGAGGAACATTCTAGTAAACAGGGTCCATCAACAGGGGATTACATTGTACTATGTCCTTAAATAAGAATATTTTGCCATTATTATAGTAAGATCAGATATGCCTGTGCTGAAATGGATAAATAGAGAGAGATAGGTTAAATAAGAAATTACTAATGGCTGATAACTTTAAGAACTGGATCTAGGAAATGGGAAATAAAAGGATACTAGAATGGGAGGAGAATTTTACATTTTGTTTTATATCTTTCTGTGCTGTTCACGATTTTGTAAATATGTATTTTACTTTTCATCATTTTTTTCAGTTGAGGGTGAGCTCATTTGCACAGAATTGAGTTAATCACAGTCTTCTGTTCATGATACATTATTATCATTAGACTACAGCCTCTCTGTTATTTTGTTTATATATTCACTTCTATCCCCATATCCCTGCTTTATTCCTTTTGCCTCTCTGTAAGCCATCATTATATCCTGTTTAACATCCATCCTTTTGTTTATACATGACCTTACCAAACATGTATTGTTTCATGTGCATAATTTTAAACTTACGTCAATTGTATTGTCAAATCTCATTTTGTAGCTTACATTATTCACTAAATACTGTGTTTTTGAGAGCATCCATGTTGCTCTGTGATACATCTAATCTGTTCCTTCTGTGTTCTCCAAATAAGTCCATGGTGTTCACCATCATGATTCACCTGTCCACTCTCCCAGAGGACACTCAGGTTGCTTCCACAAGTAACACTATAATGAACACCCTTGGATAAGTTTCTTCATTGATCTACGTAAGAGTTTATTTGCGATAAATACCAAAATAGAAAAGCTAGGTTATGGTTTATATGTAAACTTAATTTGCCCAAGTGGGCAACCACTCTCCCAAATGGCTGTACCCGTTCACGTGCCCACCGTCAGCACACAAGGGTCCCATGGCCCCATGTCCCTGCCCACACACGGTCTGGTCCAGCTTTATAATATTGTCTAGTCTCATGGATATAAAGTGATATCTCCTTTTTTAAAACTTGAATTACCTTGGTAACTTTTATAAAGTTTAATGAGAAAATGCCTTCTCTATCAAAATCTATTCCCTTTCTGGGCCGGCCCGGTGGCGCACTAGATAGTGCGCCGCTTGGGAAGCGCGGCGGCGCTCCCGTCCGAGGGTTCGGATCCCACGTACAGACCGGTTCCCGCTCACTGGCTGAGCGAGGCGCGGGAGCAACACCGAGGCTTGCGATCCCGTTGCCGGTCCCTGGTCCAGTACGGGGGCAACACTGAGGGTTGCGATCCATTGCCGGACACGGAAAAAAGACAAAAGACAAAAAAAAAAAAATCTATTCCCTTTTACCTTGCTAAGACCTCTTTTAGTAATACATGTTTTCAACTTAAACTTGTATAGTTTCTCTACAACCTCAAACTCATATTTCAAAACAATATAAAAAGTTAATGGATTATTAGTGCTGAGAAGAATCTTGGTGATCTAGCACAATACTCTTATTCTACACACAAGGAGACTGAGGCCCAGAGAAAATAAATGACTCACCTAATGTTGAAGGAATTGTAGGGGCTTAACCAGAACTGATAAGCAGCAAGGTGCAGGGTGAAAGAGGAAGAGCTCTGGAGACAGAAAAAGAAAAATAACAGGTGGCTGTGATAGTTGAGTTGGGCTTCTCAGGGGGAGATAAAACTGAAACTACCCTTTGAAAGAGGCACAAGAAGGAGGGGAAATGTTCCGGAGGCAGAAAGCAACCTGAGCAAAGCCATTATCATGAGGAACATGCATGCTCTGTTTTGGGCATGACAGAGAGCAGTAAGAATGTATGGCTGCAATAGTAAAATGGGACTGGGGCTTGGAGAGTCTGGAGAATCTAGCCAGGACTGGCTACTAATTTGCAGGGCTCAGTGCAAGCTGAAAACACAGGGCCACCTGTTCAAACATTAAGATTTACAATGTGACGACAGCAAAAGGATTAAACAAATGCACAGCTTTGTGCAACTCCACAGGCTGCACATCCATGAAGCCCACCCTGAATCTAGCAAAGTTTAGAAAATGTGGTTGGAATTAGGATTCGCTGAGGTTTGGAAGCTAACAAGTAATATAATGAAAGCAATGTTTTTTTTTTTTTTGTTTGTTTGTTTGTTTGTTTTTAAATAGACCTCTCTGGAAAGTAATTCTGCAATATGGATCAAAATTTAAAGTGCACTTACCTTTTGACTTGGCAATTGCACTTCTAGGAATTTATCCTGCAGACGTTCTCATACACCAGCAAAATGGCATTTGTTCAAGGTATTCACTGCAGCATTGTTTCTGCTAGCAAAAGATCAGAAACAGCCTAAATGTCCTCTTCTAAGGAAATGGTTCAGGCAATTATAGCAACTCCATGCAATGAACTTTCTCACCGTCTTTGTGCATCTTAAAGTTACAGCTGATTCTTCACTCCCGTGTCTTGGTTCTTATCCTTAGGAAACTTGGCTTTGGGGCACTACATATGACTGTGAGATGCAATAAATAATGTTTTAATTCCTAGTCCATAAAGGGCAGTTAAAAATGAACACAGAGCCATTAAAAAGAAAGAGGTAGTTCTATGTGTACTTAGAAGGAAAAGTTGCCAAGATGGATTTTTCTGAGGAAAGAAAAGGTCATGAGCACAACAATGTATATAGTATATACCATTTGTACTAAAAGATAAAATGCAATATTTGTATCTACACAGAATATCAGGAGAAGAGACTGATGACAATACTTGCCTCTAGGAAAGTAAACCCAGAACTGGGGTGGGGTAGTATGAAGACGTACTTTTCAATGTATACTATTTTATACCTTTTGAATTTTGCAACATATGCATGGGTTACTTATGAAAAAAGGTATTTTAAAAGACTGAATGACTTGGGAAGGAGAAAATAGAATCCTTGGGAAGGCTGGCGAAAGCCACTTCTGCCAAAAGATGTGGGTGGTCAAGTGTCACAGCTGAAGAGTATTTGAATGAATTCTGCACCCAGAGATCGGTATCAGGAGAAAAGAATTCACATCCACATATTCTCCACCTCCAGGATTCTGTGTGGATTTGAAATTAACCCGAATTTGAACCAACAATAAAGGAATGATTGAATTTTCAAAAATTTAGAAAGGAAAAAAGGGAGGGAGAAAGGGAAGGAGTAGAGGAGAGAAGGGAGAAAATTCAACTGGTAGCAGCATGCAGGATGGCAAAGGCAATCAGAGGTTTACCAGGTAGCACAGGAAGTGATCTGATAATTGTCTGCACCAGGTAGGAGAGATTGTCATGAGGAGGAAGAGCAGATTCAATGCCATTTTAAAAGGGGAAAATCAGACTTGCTGGCTAATTGGACATGCTTGAGGACTAGGAATGAGCATATCGTGAACAGGATGATTTTGCAGTGACAGCTATCCAGGAAAAATTGCTGCATTCTCAACATCTGCATGCATCTGAGAATTACACCTGGATTCTTCATTTCCATGCCTAGATTTTAATCCTTAGGAAAGTAGGCCTTAGGGTACTACTTGTGATTCTAAAATGGAATAAGTAATGATTTAATTCTCAGCCAGTAAAGGGCAATCCAAATGACTGGCTCCACCATTTCCCCAGGGCTAGTTTGTAACCTGGGACAGAAATAAGCTGTGTGTATTAAATCAATACAATCACTCGCAAGTTAAAAAAAAAAAAGGCATTGCTTTGGTGACTATATTATATGAACTGTTTCTGTTTCTTTATGGCATACTTTCTTCAGGTGATATAAGTCTGGCCACATTTCCATAGTGAATCAACACCAGCCAGGGACTGGGTGCCTTGAACAAGTGTTGCAAGGTGCTATGATGCAATTTATAAGCGTCAGCCTGTCCCACTGGGGGGTCACAATGGCCAGGGTTGCCTAAGAAAGATGATGTGCAACATTTTAGGGCACTCCTGTGATTTCTTCCTCTCTGCCCACCTCAGTGATGGCTGCTCAGCTGATCATAAGGTCAGAGCAGACGAGGAAAAGTGTTTAGTGTGTGCCACTCGGTAGGCACTGTTGACCATCCTGAGATCTCTTCATGCTTGACCACACCAATAACAAAATCACTGCCTGCTACAGCATTTGTGATGTGAAATAGGATTAACACAAAGTGTATCAATGAAGCACAACAATGCATGTATTTGTTATGTTGTGTTCTTCACCTGCTTCTTCACTTCTGGCTCCCCAACTATTGCCACTCACTAAAATGGAGTTTCCGAAGTGATATGGATTGAATTGTGCCCCTCACATTCTATGTATTAGATGCTTGGATCCCCATTGTAACTGTTGAGGGTGGGAAGTCCTATTACTGGACTGAGGTGGGTAATTGAAAAGTGGGGCCTTGAAGAGGTGATTAGATTCTGAGGACCATGTCTAATAAATGTATTAATAATGGTGGTTCTGAGGACTTTAAAAGGAGAACATGAGTCTCTCTCACTCTCTCTATTTCTATCTCTCTCTCTCTCTCTGCTCCTGCCCTTCTTGCAATGTGATACCTTGCATTGGCACCAAAGAAGACCCTCACCAGATGTGTTCCATGGACTTTGGACTTCCCAGCCTCCAAAACTATAAGCAACAAATTTCATTTTCTTACAAATTACCCAGTTCCAGGTATTTTGTTATAAGCCACAGAAACAGACTAATATAGAAAATTGGTACCAGAGAAGCAGGGTGTTGCTTGTAACAAGTACTTGAAAATGTGGAAGCAACTTTGGAATTGGGTGTTGAGGAGAGTCTGGAAGAATTTGAGGGAGCAGTTTAAAAAAAGCCTCATTGCTGGCGGGGGTTTAGAAGATAAGAAAACAAGGGAAAATTTGGAATGTTTTAGAGATGGTTAAGTGGTGGTAACCAGAATGCTGTTAGAAATATGGACAGTTAAGACCTAAGGAAGTCTCAGATAGAAATAAGAAGGAATTTTTTTGAAGGAGTTCAAAGATCAAAGGGTGGTCTTTGATCCAGTTTCAAAAAAACTATGAACTATTCCTTGCCATGAACTTGCAAGGAACTTGGCTGCATTCTGTTCATTCCCAAAACTTTTATGAAATCTTGAACTTCAAGGTGCTGAACTAGGGTATTTGGTGGAAGAAATTTCTAAGCAGCAAAGCATTAAGGAAGCCACGTGGCTTCTTGCTACAGGCTATGCTGAGTTATGTCAAAAAAGGCATAAGGTAGGGCCGAGCCCTTGGCGCACTCAGGAGAGTGCGGCACTGGGAGTGCAGCAGCGCTCCTGCCGTGGTTCGGATCCTATATAGGGATGGCCGGTGCGCTCACTGGCTGAGTGCTGTGCGGCCGATCTCAAAAAAAAAAAAAAGGCATAAGGTAGAGCCAGAATTTATAATTCAAAAGGAAGAAGAGGGGAAAGAATTGGAAAACTTTCAGTCTGGCTGCAAAAGCAAGAGCATGAAGAACACAAAAGCAAGGGTATAGTCCAGTGACCTTTTGATAAGGAGATTAGTACAGAAGAAAGGGATTATAAAGAGAAGAAAAAAAAAGACCTTGAAGCATTTCAGAGGCTGCCTCTTCCATTACAGGCCCAGAGGCCTAGGGAGACAGAATGGTCTTGGGGAATAGACCTGAGGTGCTGCACAGGGCCGCCTTGGGAAGCTGCTTCCTGCACCAGCACATTAGCTGCTTTGGCTGGTCCAGTAGTAGCTAAATTGGCACCAGGTATGGCTGGACCCACAGCTTTGGAAAACACAAGCCGAAAGACTTGGCAGTGTCTATGTGTTGTTAACTTGTTAGGGTCACAGAGTGGCAGAGTTGTGAAGGCTTGAGAGCCTCCACCCTGATTTTGAAGGATGTGCGGAAAAGCCTGGGAGCCAGGAGAAGATCTTTCACAGGGGTGATTCTCCACATAGAGTCTTCACTAGAGCAATGTCAAGAGGAAATGTGGAGTGGGAGTTGCAGCAGAAAAGCCCCACCAAGGCCATGACTGGGGAGCTGTGGGAGTGGGACTTCCATGGAAGCCCAAGACATGTGGAGCTACCAGCATGCACTGCTAGCCTGGGAGAGCTGAAGCTTGGCCTAAGACCAGGAAAGCCATAGCCTGAGGACTTGGGGACACAATCCCTGCATCGGCATGCAAAGGATTTCAAACACGGAATTGACTCACCAGCTGTAAGATTTTATGCCTGCCCTGCTGGGTTTTGAACTTGTTTGGGACCTGTTACCTCTTTCTTTTGGCCTATTTTTTCCTTTTGAATGAGAATACATAACCTATGCTTGTTCCACCATTTTATCTTGGCAGTAGATAACTTGTTTTGATTTCACAGATGGGACCTTGGGACTTTGGATTTTAGAGTCAAAACAAGTTAAGACTCTGGGGATGGAATGAATGTATTTACCTGTGAGAAGGACATAAACTTTGGTGGCCAGGGATGAAATGTAGTAGACTGAATTGTGTTCCCCAAGTTTTATTGGAAGTTTGGTCCCCATTGTAACTGTTGAGGGTGAGAAATCCTATTATAGTAATTGAAAGATGAGGCCTTGAAGAGGTGATTAGATTCTAAGGACCATGCCTAGTTGATGGATTAATAATGGTGGCTTTAAAAGAAGAGCACATGAAAGTCTCTCTCTCTCTCTCTCTCTCTCTCTGCTCCTGCCTTTCTTGTAATGTGATACCCTGCAT
>NW_007726443.1:141799-188790 GCF_000696425.1 Galeopterus variegatus | reverse complement strand
TACCCTGCATCAGTGCCAAAGAAGACCCTCA
This sequence comes from Galeopterus variegatus, assembly GCF_000696425.1. Lineage (NCBI taxonomy): Eukaryota > Metazoa > Chordata > Mammalia > Dermoptera > Cynocephalidae > Galeopterus > Galeopterus variegatus. Next base: position 188,759 of record NW_007726443.1, on the reverse strand, counting down.
CTAGATGTGTTCCCTGGACTTTGGACTTCCCAGCCTCTGGAACTGTAGGCAATAAATTTCATTTTCTTTATAAAATACCCAGTTCCAGGTATTTTGTTATCAGCAACAGACACAGACTAATACAACAGAATGTTTTCAGCACTCTTCCCTCTGTGTGATTTCCTCCACTTCTACATTCTTACCTTTCATTTCTGCAGTTGACTCCCAAATCCACTCTATAATCTTAATTTCTACAGATCTAGATGCCAACTGTCTAGCAGGCATCTCCCCCTACCAATCTCAAAGTCAGTATTTCCAAAACTGAACACTTTTCTCCTTTTCTGGACTTCCAATTTTTTCCTGGCCTTTCTACATTACACTACCATCCTTGCAGTTACTTAAGATAGATTCCTAGATTCATTTCTTTTTCTACTTCTGTCTTACTCATGCCCAAGCCTTCACCCTGCTTCAGGACCTCATTGCCCATCCACTCCCATTATAACCACCTTCTGAGTGAATTTCCCTATTTTTAGTTTCTCTTATTTTTACTCCTCTGGCACATTGTAGCCAAAATATCCCTTCAAATGGTCTGATCCTTCCCTTGCTACAGAATTAACTTTATTCCAACAAGCTAGGGATGTGTCCTAAAAATTTTTTCTCATGGTTTTTATTGTCTCTTTGAAGTTTTATCACTAATGAATTTTCCTAAACTTTTCTTAAACTTTGATATTTTCAGCCTATATCACATTCTAGGGTAATGAGTTCTCTAATTTTACCATTTTGGGTAAAATAATTTCTCAATTTGTGTTGTTTAGATGGTAGCAATACAAATACAACTTGAACTAACTTTAAAAGCAATTCATTGTCTAAGTGCAACTTACTGACTCATATAAACACAAAATCCAGAATTCGCTCTAGTCAGGCATGACTGCTTCTAGGGGCTCATTAGGGACATATTTCTCTCTCTCTTCTGGACAAGCAAGATTCGCTCTAGTCAGGCATGACTGCTTCTAGGGGCTCATTAGGGACATATTTCTCTCTCTCTCTCTTCTGGAAATATGGCCACCAGCAATCCCAGCTATACATTCAACCTGTTTGACCACTCCAGCAGAAAGATGGTCTTTACTTACAGTTCTGGCAAGAAAGTTTTGGCAAGAACTCTGATTGTCCCTGCAATGGTCATACACCATCTCTAAATTAAGTACAGTGGCAAGAGAAAACGACTTGACTTAACTTGACTAGGGTTGTTTCGTATACCTGCCACTGTGACAGAGAAACAGAGACAAAGGGACACGTCAGCCTCATCAATCTCAAGGTATTGATTCTCTACAGAATAGAAGGTTTCTTGCACTGGGAAGAATTGGAGTGGCTTGCTGGACACACACACACACACACACACACAGAGAGAGAGAGAGAGAGAGAGAGAGAGAGAGAACTTTTGGCTGCATGTACCAAAATGCCCAACTTTTAAAGGTGTTTAAACAATAAAGACCTTTAATTGGTTTGCCCAACCAAAAGTTTGAATGGAGAAAATCCCACGATGGTGCAGTGCCTCTTTCTATCATTCTGCTGTGTCATCCTCAGTCTCCCTTCAAGTCACAGATGCTTACGGCAGCTTCAAACATTATACCCTTGTTTCACAGTGTTACAGGGAGGAAAGGAAGGGCAAAAGAGACCTTCATGCCATCTTTCCCAGAAGCCCCAGCTGTCTGTACTTCCCTCTTATTGTAGGAACTCAGTCACAAACCTACCCCTGATCACTCTTTGGGAAGAAAAATGGGATAACTGGCTTAGTGCACCACATATGTTCTTCAGGATGCCCTGAGCTCGATGGATTTTTAGCAGGAAAGAGAATCAAATGGCCTTTGTGTAGGCCACTATTAATGTTTGCCAGAAGACCATATTTTAATTTGATTCCTTTCACCTGTTTTAAACTTTTGTTGGTGTTTTTTTGTGTTCTAATGTTCTTTCAGGGTGTTTTTTATTTTTAATCATAGCATTTCAGAACTCTAAAGGAACTTAGCTCATTTAGTTCAGGGCTTTTCAAAGTTTTTTTGTTTTCATTTTTTTCATTTTTATTTCAGACTTATGACCTAACAAATAAATATAAATAAATAGGGAGTTTAAAAATAAGCTGGTGAAATTGAGGTGGCAGGGCAAAGAAGGTGGGACCCCCTGGCCAATGTCCCTGAGGCACCTCTGGAAAGATCCCTTCAGAATGGATTTTTAAAACCACATTTCTCCTCCATTGCTCTCATTTTAAAGAAAAAACTAAGGTTTGAAGAAGTAAAATGATTTGATCTTGTTCTTCCACAGATTACTTAGGATTGTAGTCTAGATCTTCTGATTCCCTAATCCTTTCATATCTTTCATGTCTTTACAATTCTGTAATGTATTTTTCTTCATATTTTGCTCTTTACCCACACACTACAAAGTCGGTAAGAATAAGTCTTAGTGTAGAAATCCGTACATTATTTCGGGAGCCTTTTATGATCTTTCTCAACTCCACTCTACAGTTCTTGACATATAATGTCCTGAGCTACATGCAGAATTTCTGGCACAAATACACAGTGATTTATTCTGCTGTAGGCAGAATGGGGCAGCAGCTAAGCACCCAGACATTGAACTTATGTTCCAATCTTGCTTCTAAGAGCCTGTTTCCTCATTTGTTAAGTTGAGGTAATTAAAATACCTACCTCACTGGGTTGACGCTCACGTGTAATGTACTTACATAGCCTGGCATATAGTAACTGCTATGTGTTAGCTGTTACTTTCTCATATTTCTTTCCAAAATCCTTGGCCAGTCAAAGATTCTGGAAATTGTTAGGAATTTCCTTTCCAGAGGTAAAGGGCCAATGATGCCTAAATCCACAGCATTATATCTTATATTTAGAGTCATTTCCATAAATTCATTTCCCTTACTTTACTTTCTCCCCTCATGTATCTTTGTTTTACTAGGAATTTCCTTTCCAGAGGTAAAGGGCCAATGATGCCTAAATCCACAGCATTATATCTTACATTTAGAGTCATTTCCATAAATTCATTTCCCTTACTTTACTTTCTCCCCTCATGTATCTTTGTTTTAACACTAGTAACTTCACTTTCCATGGCAACTAAGGGGAAAGGATCAGGCTCATACTACTAGCGTTGAAAGGGGTCCCAAGATCAAAGCATCCACAAATGAAGGAAGGGGCAATTGAGAGATATATGGGTCACTTGGCTAGAATCACCAATGGTTTACAGTTCCCTGTGCATTTCAGGTAGTTCGGATTTAGTGGTATAATCTTGACCCCTGTTCCCTCGTCCCTCCTCCCCAATCCCTAAAAAATTTTCGTCATGTATTTGTCTGAATAGTTAAAATGATAGAAGGAAAAATACAAGAAGAAAGGAGGGTGTGGCTATACATTAACTAAACGTCTGAAGATTGGCCAAGTGATTGTGTAATCCTGTACAGGCACAAAATCTTCATTTGGCCTCTTCACCAAGGACAGTTCAGAAGAATCTACTCATAAAGTTCAACAGAAACTAGTATAATGAGAATTTTTACAAATCTTAACATTTTCCCAACATTTCATGATGATTTACTTAATTAAAAATTCCACTGCTTTAAAAATTTTTAATACATAAATAATATATAACTACTAACAGGAACTACTGCACACTGATTATATCTTCTAGTTAATAATAGAAAACCATGATTACAGTAAGCATTGGTGGTTCAGTGGTAGAATTCTCGCCTGCCACGCGGGAGGCCCGGGTTCGATTCCCGGCCAATGCAGTTTCAAGCTTTTGTTCCTCTTAAAAAGCGCATTAAGAGTGGGAATGATCAATAACGTCCTTCAAACGTTAGCCTTATGCAAATGAAGTATGAACCGAACCACTTTTTCTTTTCACTTTCAGCTCGAACAAACGAAAGGTCTGTTTCTCTGCACTTCGCTTATTTTTTCCGGCTTTTCTTTTATTCTTTGGCGCCCTAGATGTGAGCAAAACGTATGTACAGGTAATAGAATAGTGTTCCAGGATGTCAGAAAGACTGGAAAGAAAATGCAGCGGCTGGTTGGAGATGCCGGGGATTGAACCCGGGACCTCACACATGCGAAGCGCGCGCTCTACCACTGAGCTACATCCCCCAGCCGACATTGCCGTTTCTGGTGTAGGTACTCATTCACTCTAGATAGCTATATTCATTTTAGTCAGATTTTCAAGAGTTTATTCCGGTGGGTACACCAGAATTACATTTCTTCCCTTCCCATTCCCCTCTTAAGCGCTTTCACGGTGCAGCGGGACCCTGCGCAGCGAGCAGCCAGCGTTCTGGGACGCAGACAGGTCCGCTCCCGAGCACTCCCGCCCGGCGCCTGGAGCGCGGGGAGGTCTGGACGGGCGCCCTGAGCTGCCAGAGGGGCGGACTTAGCGGCTCCGAGTGCCCGCCGGCTCTGGCTCCTCCCCGGGCTTTCCGGGCAGCCGCCGGAGATCCCGGGGGCCGCGGTGGGTCCGGCGTCGGGCTTTACCGTGGAGAGGAACCCCGGCCCGGAGCGGGCGCCCAGCACGCGGCATGTGCCACAAGCGTCGCCCCTGGTGACCAGCAGGCGTGTTCCTGAAGTAGATAGGTGGGCACCTTGTTTGCAAGGTTTACGAAAACCTTATGGATGTACCTGAACGCGTCCCCCACCCCCTCCATCACCCCCGAAAAAAGTCTACATCTCAGGAAAGCGATGTGTTCACGTCAAATCCTCATAATCTGGGTTATAGAGGGGTTATGGCCAACTCTTGCAGATGAAAATGATTCCAGAATTTACTCTTCATTTGCATGGGGCTCAAACTGGAAGATGATACCACCACTTGCTTTGTAGGTTAAGCATATATAAATGATGATAAACTTGGGGGCAAAGCACTTCCTTGTGAGGAAAATAGAGACAGGCTGGTCAGGCTCCCTCACCTCATATCCAGCTGAACATGACTCAGTATGTCTGTTGTAAATACCTTATGTAAGAGTGGTATAACTGCACATGTGACCCATGTATTTCTTGGCTATCTGCCACTATTGTGTACCTTTATGTAAAAAGACAACAGCTCTGATCCACTGGCTGGCTGAGCTAGCATCTGAATAAAGCATGTAAACCTTGCCAAGGGTTCCCAGAATCTTTTTCCAGCTACCTAGCTCACAACCTGCACAGGATAGGTGTGAAGGGCCTGTGACCCAGCCTGACAATTGGTGTCATCAGCAGGATTCCAAGCAGGTAAGGGGGCCACTAGCCCCTTGGGAGTGGGAGGAAATGTGGCCACCCTTGAGTATGTGGTACCAGTGGCCACTTTCCTGTTGACCTGGGCCCCACTGGAAATATGGGATCAAGTGGATGGGTCTCCTGTGAACATAGAGAAAGCTCTCCAGGTGCTGCTGGGCTCTACGGTAGCAGATGAGGCTTCCTGGCAAGCAGCTGGCAGGATGGGCTGGCTATTGCTCACTGTACTGTGAACCAACAAGGACCAGGCACTTCATGAAGCAGCACAGCTTCAAGATTTGAAACAAAAAGCAGACATGCTGGAAGTGCGGGTACATGCTCTGGAGGCTGGAGTACAGCAACAGGTCACCCCTGCTTCAGACACTGGAGATGATGACAAGAAAATAAAGCACAAACAGCCTATAGGACTGGGCAGACAACCGTTAGGCAACCCACAAGTGACCCAATTCACTACTTATATCCCATATACCCAGGCCAAGTTGGTTGATTTGGTGAAACAGTTTTGACAAACAGGGAGAATCCCTAGCTGCTTGGCTCCTATGATTGTGGGAACTAGGGGTGCATAGTGTGATGTGGTCTGGGGAAGAGGAGGAAAAGGCCTCCTTTACTATGCTCCCATCCTTGTGGCAGTGGTTACAGAACAGCCGCAGATATGCACAGGGGCAGGGTAGCCAGCCTTTGATGGAATGGGTAAGTGCAGCTGTCTGAACTGTGTGGATGAACAGTGGAGAACTGCCCGAAACTGTGAGTAAATGGCAAACGTATGCAAAGCTGGTTCAAGTAATTCAGGAGCTGGGGATGCAACAGTCCATTTTCAATGTGAACACCTGTGGCCCCGATGATGAGTTTTACAGGCAGCATGAGAGACGTAGTGCTGCAAAATGCTCCATCAGCATCCTTTGGGTCACTAGTGGCCATACTGGCCCTGTACATTGGTCTTCCTATGCATGAAGTAATGACCATGATGGCCAGTGGGGGTGACACAGAGGGGAGGAGACAAGCAAAGGGGGTCCAAAAGGTGGTGAAGACCAAGCTGCCAAGAAATGCTCAGGATGTTATCCTGAAGAGACCGAGCAAGACCAGCCACCTGCAGATATGATTTGACTTGCTCACAGCAGGGGTCGATGGGGAGAAAATTGACTGGCAACCAAATGCGGTCCTGTTTGCATTGTGGCAACGATCGTGCCCTGACCAGTGTTTCACCAAACCTCTGAAATAAATGGATGGCAAGGTACACCCAGCGAATCTAAAAGATTTTTTGGCTACTTCTGCAGAGGTGGATGGACTGTTCCATTTCAATTAGGGAGCAGGCAAAGGTGCTTACCTTTTGGGTGCAGGCAAGGACCTGAGGCCTCATGTTGAACTGGCAATATGTTGGTCAGAGACAAATGTGCAGCGTGTATTGGCATTGGTGGACACTGGCACAGAATGTAGCCTGAATGGCAACCTAAATTAGTTTCCAGGGACCACAGTTCATGTAGATGGCTATGGAGGAAATACTATTAAAGTCAAAGCTGTGTCATTGTCATTCGGCATAGAATGATTGCCCCCCCCCATGCATATACTGTGTATGTATCCCCAGTAGCTGAATACATCTTGGATATAGATATACTTTATGGTTTGCACTTGCAAACAACATTTGGAGAATTTGGGCTGTGAATATGGACAGTAAAGCCTATGTTATGGGGATATGCTAAACATGACCTACGGGTATTACCCAAGCCAAGACATATAATCAATGTGAAGCAGTAGGTGAGAGGACATGTGGAGATAGATGCCACTATACTGAAATTAGAGAAAGTGGGCATTATTCATCCAGCACATAGCCCATTCAGTGCCCCAATATGGCCAATGAAAAAGCCTGATGGTACCTGGAGGATGACTGTGGATTATTGAGAACTGAACAAAGTAGTGCCTCCTTTGCATACAGCTGTGCCTTCAGTCCATGATTTAATGGATCAGCTGACAACTCAGCTAGGAACTTATCATTATGTACCAGACCTGGCAAATGCTTTTTTCTCTATTCTGATCTTGGCTGATAGCTGAGATCAATTTGCCTTCACCTGGGAGGGAAGGCAATGGATTATTCAGGTGTTACCCCAAGGATATCTGCATAGCCCAATCATCTGTCATGGTTTAGTGGTTGGGGTCCAGGCCAAGTGGAATAGGCCCAGCATGGTAATAATGTTTCATTACATAGATGATATCTTACTAACTGATTCTCTTGCAGATTTAAGTCAGGCAACTCCAATGCTGTTAGGTCATTTGGAACGATGTGGGTGGGCCATGTACACAATCAAAGTACAAGGACCTGGGCTCTCAGTCAAATTCTTGGGAGTTGTCTGGTCAGGTAATGCAAGTCATCCTGGAAGCTATTATAGACAAAATACAAACCTACCCTCAGTCCACAGCAGTAGCTCAACTGCAGGCATATTTGGGACTTTTGGGGTATTGAAGAGCTTTTGTACCCTGTATGGCCCAAATGGCCTGCCCACTGTATGCATTAACAAAGAAAGGAGCCCCCAGGGATTGGACTGAGGAAGTAGAACAGGCTTACCAGGCTACAAAGAGGGCAATACAGCAAGTACAAGCTTTAGAAGTGGCTGATCCCACTAAGCCTTTTGAAGTAGATATGCATATAACCCAAGAAGGGTCAGGTTGGAGTTTGTGGCAAAGACAGGACCAATTCCAAACACCTATAGGATTTTGGTCCCAGCTCTGGGAGGGCACTGAAATACATTACTCTCTGATAGAGAGGCAGTTGGCAGCTGTGTATTCTGCCCTGATGGCCACTAGAGCTATAATAGGAACTGCCAAGGTACAGACAATGTACCCCATACCGGGTTGGTTGTGTACATGGGCAACCACCTCCAAAACAGGTGAAGTTCAAACCCTCACTTTCTCCAAATGGGGAGTATATACAGAAAAAGGAGTACTCTATCTACAAGCCCTCTATCAAATGAATTACAAACTATGTTAGGACCAGTAGAAGTAGTGGACGAGAACTTGACAAAACCCCTACCCCTGGAAGTCGAGGTAACACCATTTCATGAAGGACAGGGGCCTATCATGGAACAAGCCTGGTATACAGATGGCTCCAGCATGGACCCCTTAGCATCATGGAGGGCTGTTGCTGTCCAGCCCTTAACAGAAGATACCATGTGGTATGAAAATGGCATAGGGCAAAGTAGTCAATGGGCTGAATTAAGAGCAGTATGGATAGTGATTAAAAATGAACCTGGGCCATTGACTATATGTACAGAGAGTTGGGCAGTACACAAGGTTCTTACCCTTTGGATATCTACTTGGAAATACCAATAGTGGATGGTAGGCCACTGACCCCTGTGGGGACAAGGCACATGGCAAGAGTTACAGGAATTAGGACATGAGAAGGAAATAACTCTTTTCCATGTCACAGGACATTTCCCCTTGGCCAGCCCAGGCAATGATGAAGCTGATGCATTGGCTAAGGTAAGATGGCTGGAGACAGCTCGAGCTGCTGATGTAGCCCAGTGGTTACATCGACAGATGGCAGCAAAACCATGTGGACGTCAGCTCACAGATGGGCCCTGCCTATAAAATGGGAAGATGTAGTGAATGCCTGTCACACTTATCCAGTATGCACCTATGAAAGTCCAAACCCCTGATGGGTGCCATATACTGATGGGCAAATAACTTGAGGAAGGGTGCCTCTTACTGGATGGTAGGTGGATTTTGTGAGACAGCTCCTCATGTTGGAGAATTTCAGGCATATTTTCACAGCCATAGATATGGCTACAGGACTTCTGTTGTGAGGTACTGTAAGACCCCAAACCAGGTATATACTATTAAGGAATTGAATAGCCTTATGGTCATGTATGGTTAACCCCTAGCCATAGAAAGTGATAATGGAACCCACTTTACTGGACATGTGCAATATCATTTCCAGGCAGCAGGAATGATTGAACAGTACAATGGTCTTCTTAAAAGGGGATTAAGGCTATCCACCAGCCTCCCATCCCTGAAGGGATGGACGTGGCATTTATGGTCAATGGTTTGAACCCTAAACAAGAGACCTAGTAAGGGTTGACCGTCTCCAGTGGAAGCTCTACTACATAGCGCTGCTGCACCTATTCAATTACAAGTTACTACTAAGGATGATCTCCTGATACCAGGATATGGTAAGAATGGAAATATCCTCTTACCAGCACCAACCTGTTTACAACAAGGGCAGACAGTATAGTAGGAATGGTCTTGGAAAGCGGAAGCCCCCCATATATGCTGGGTAGGCCTAATTGGGCCTTGAGGGAAAGGATTAGAAGAAGACTTGCAAGTCTCACCTTGAGTGACAAGTACCTGGCCTCCCCCAGTAAGGGTACCATGGCCTGGAACAGATAAACACTCTGTTCTGAAGGGCACATTTGTACTCTCACTATGGCCAATTATGAGTTCCCCTGTACTGTTACATGTAGAACCTACACATTCAACAGTGTTAGCTGATAATGTATGGTATCATAAACCAGGTAAGATACTTGTTCTTGCAACCATCCTTTCTCAGGATGGTTAAACTGGCATGTATTCTACCAGAGAGGTGAGAACTCCCTCTATTGGTACCAGTAACTCTTTTGTTTTCTCACCAATAGTCTTGTGGCTGCTAACACCATAATCAACTGGGCACACATATATGCTCATGTGGCCAATGTATCTGCTTGCTGGATATGCACTGAGTTTCCCACCAGTGTGGCTGCAAGATTCCCATTGAAAATCACCCCAATGATGACCAATGTATATTCCTATCATCACGTTACTCAGACCTTACAACTACCAAGTAAAATTCATAATGTTCAAAAATTGACAGGATATCCCATCCAGGAATGGTGGGCCAATGTGTCCTCTTCATGGAGCTGGGTATTGGCCATACGAGGAGGAGTAGCCTGTGTCCTAGTAGTATGTTGCTGCAGCCTGTATTGCTGCTGTGGTTTATGAATATAAGGGTCAGCTATCCTTGCTAAGGTAATATTGTGGAAGATTCCAGACATGTAGATTGTACGGCAAGGGACCCTGAAGGGGTGGAGTGTGAAGAAAATGGAGACAGGCTAATCAGGCTTCCTCACCTGATATCCAGCTGAACGTGACTCATCATGTCTGTTGTAAATACATTATATAAGAGTGGTATAACTGCACACATGTGCCCATGTATTTCTTGGCTATCTGCCACAATTGTGTACTCTGGTATAAAAAGACAACAGCTCTGATCCACTCGCTGGCTGAGCTTGCATGTGAATAAAGCATGTCAATCTTGCCAAGGGCTCTCAGAATCTTTTTCCAACTACCTAGCTCATGAGCTACACAGGATGGGTGTGAAGGGTCTGTGACCCAGACCGACATTGCTCAAGATGGAGTTTTTCCCCTCTATTTGATATTTACTCCTTTGGCTAATCTGACTGACTGATATGTAAGGGATGATGGTAATGTAAGTTACATCTGCTTTAATGTCCTCTGAACCCTCCCTAAGCACTAATTCCACCCCAGGCCAAATTAAAAACCTACACTAAATCCTGTTCCCTTGGAAATTGCCTGTGTCCAGCTGGTTGAGTGTAAGGTAATTCGGTGACTCACAGTGTAGTGAAATTAGGTGTGTTTGACCCTTCCAGGTGCAGTTTAAGCTGATTCCACCCCAGGCCAGTGAAGGCTGGGTGGTAGAAGCTTCAGACATCCTGATGGGAGCAGGAGAGAGATCTGGTATTAGGGGAGCTGGGTCACCGTCACTTCTAGCAGACCTGTAAAGCTGACCCCAACAGGTACCACAGTGAAGGCTTAGAATTTCCACTCCCTTCAGTTGCGAAGAGCACTTCTGATAAATGAAATGGTCTGCAGGCCAAATACCATAGTAGAACACCAAAGTTTCAGATCACTCTGGGTAAACCACAAGCTTCATAATCAACTTCTGTATTAAAAATAAATTACTGAGTTTGTTTACAGTAATTTAAACACATAATGGCTCATAATCGTATTTTGTTTTTGACTAGAATAAGCTGCATGCTGATCTAATTCAACTATAATACAGGATATCAAAAAAAAATGCAGATAGTCATTAGTCATTAAGGAGCTCTGCTGCAAGCTTGAGCACTTTCTCAGTCAACCCCTGCATTCCATCTTGAGGCTCTAGAACATGAACATCATCAGTTTATTCTGAGTCAGGAAACTGGACAGAACCATTTCTCCCCTCCAAGGTTTTCACCAGTGCAGATTACAACTATATTATTCAGTTAATTGCGAAGGAAGTATATTTTGCCTCTGGTGATGTTGCTTTGACATCCTCTTTAGGATCCCCTTTCTCACGTGAGAGCTTATTTATCCGTCACCTGAGGCCTTCCCTTTCTGGGACTTCTTTCTCAAGCAATTCTGAAATTTCAGAGCTAAGTCCAGAGAATTCCCCTCTTATGTGCTTTCTCCTCCCATTCCACCAGTCCCAGGCCTAGTAGGTGCATCTGATAAAGAAAACGAGGCTGAGCTCTAAAGCCAGCAGAGGATGTAAAATTGTTTTACCTGCCTGACTTAACACAAAAGAGAGGCTCTATGTAACTTAGTGTGCTTTTCAGCCATGTGGTTGATGGGAGGTGTGAAACAGGAGGAGTGTTTTTGGATTGGGGGCTTTTTCAGAAGAACTTCTTGGATCATATCTCTTCTGTATGGACATAAAACTGCCCAACTCTGCTCAAAGATGTAGAGAGGCTAACCAAATGTCCAAAATTATGGAATGTAAAAAAATCCAATTTTATCTTCTACGCACCCCACATCTCACTGATTGTAGAAAAATTTCCAGTATTCTCAGCTTCTCTCTGTCACACACACACCCCATTCACAAGAATTGACCTTAGGCCCCCTTTTGAAGCAGGTGACATTTATTTTTGGCATTGTTTTCATATTTCTTCAGCTCTTGGCACTCTTTGTCCAGCAAGTGTTGAGCATCCTTCCCTCAGAGCTGGCGAGAAGCTAAGGTATTTATTCCCAGTCCAGGGAGTGATTTTTACTCCTGACTGCTCATCACAACCACTGGGGAAACCTTTGAAAAATGCTGATGCTTGCCTGAGCCCAAACTCAAACCAATTAAATTAGAATTTCGAGGGGTGGGTCCAGGCATCAATATCTCTTTAAAACAAGTATTTAATTGACAAATAAGGATTCAATATATTCAAGGTGTACTATGTGATGATTTGATTTATGTATGCATTATGTAATGATTACCACCATCAGATTAACATATCCATCACCAACCATACTGTAGATTTCTAGAACTCCTTCCTGAAACTTTGCATCCTTTGACCAACATCACCCTATTTCCCTCACATCAGTATCTTTTTACACTCTCGGGTGATTCCAATGTGCAGCCAAGGTTGAGAGCCAATGGTTGAGAGCAATTTGCATGTCAACAGAAATGCCTGTGACTAGGCCAGAAGTAGTGAGCCCTGGCTGCATACTAGAAGCATCTAGCAAGCTTTAAAATACGAGGGTGCTTCAAAGAGTTCATGGAAAGATTCATATTATCTTTTAATTCTATTTTCCCATGAACTTTTTCAAGTACTCTCATACTGATTTAATTGTTCTGGGAGTGGACTGGTCATGGGGAGTTGGGAAGGCTTCCCAGGTGATTCTGATATGTGGCCAAGATAGAAACCCACTGTGTTCCTGTGCATATTTCTCAAGTTCTTCACTCAGTGTGGGAGCACCTGAGGCTGCCATAATTCTGAAAGTGGGAGACTCATTGCCTGGAGTCTCCACACGCAGAAATTAGCATTGCTAGAGGGTGAAAGAAACTGACTCATTCCAACTTCTCTTCCCTATTCTCCTTCATATAAAATGCGACCGGTGGAGTTAGGTTTTCAAGTGGTAAAAACAAGCATTTCTTAACCTCATGTATTCTGTCTTCTGTAGCCCTCACTCATATTACATGAATGGATTCCTCAAGTGAGGTGACCCTACTGATTTTCTGGCTGTTAGAAAGACTCCAGAAGAGACTAGGAAATGGGTGGGAGGAGAGTAATCTGCACTTGACACCTTGGAATACCCAGTGCTTGTGGCTTCCTGGATGAAAAAGAACGAGGTTGCTTTACTTAATACCTAAAGGAGCAAACAGCTTTCTTGAAATACATTATTTTGCTGCTTAGGGTCATAATTATTGGTAATTCTCCATCACCACAGTTAATTGTCATTAATAACAACCCAAGGTCCAAAAAAGCTACTGGTTACATTTAATTCGGAGAAAGTTAATAAACATTACTCTTTTCAATAAGTACCCCAAAGTAAAAAATTATAGTGGTCATAATTTGCATTTAGAATTGGAAGTATTTGTTGAACGAAAAGTTAGATCCTATGTGAAAAGATGCAAATTCTATAATTTAGATTCTGGTTACAAATAGATGGAAACAGAAGGAGGTAAATATTTAAGATGGCTTTTAAGAGGAAAAGATGCTACAAAAAGCCCATACATCTGGAAACTATCAATGGTCAGTCAGTTTAGGAAAGAGTGTTTTGAGACTGGAAGGAGAAAAAATAGCTATCTTTATGGGCTATGAAAGATTTTTTCCAAATTTTGGTGATTTGCTCAACCATAGGAATTTCTGTAGTATTATAGTACTAGTTCATTCACAAAAGCTGGAAATAGGATACATATTTTCTTATGGTGATCTCTGACCGAGGTCTTGTTTTGCAAACAAGCTAGCCCCCTAAGATTAGGGTTTGTATTTTATTCTATGTGAATTCTCCATAGACTAAGCACCTCACTGGATTCTCAACAGGGACATGAGTACTTCTAAAAGTTCATGGCAAGATTTGTATTATTTTTTAATTCTGTTTTTCCACAAACTTTCTGAAGTACCCTCGTATTATACATACTGGCTTACAGTTTCATATGGGAGATTGGTAAAAAGGGTGCTTAAGGGTAAATTGGCACAATAGCATCCTACTGGGGCGATGAAGATATTCTAAAACTGGATTATGATGATTGTTGCACAACTTAGTAAATTTACTAAAAGTCACTTAATTGTGCAGTTAAAATGGGTGAAATTCACAATGGGTGTATTATGAGTTAATAAAGTAAAAAAGGGGTTATGTAAGGGAGTATAATTTGTTAACAATGGGATGAGATGCATGTGACAGTGAAAAGTTACTCATACAGACTGCGTAACTGATGTGGAAAGAAAAAAAGATGATGCACGAAAGAAGGGAGGTAGAGAAGGAAAGGCAGTGGTTTCCTATGAATGTAGAAGGAACGGATCAAATAGTTGTTACAGAGACAGGGAAACTAGTATTAAGAAGGAGCCAGTAAATGTTAACAGGAACAAAGAGTGCTAATTACTGTAGGGTGCTGAAGTAAACCCAGGGAGACACAAAGATAAATTGCAATACAACATGACACATTCTATGTTGGAGCTCTGTGTGGAGTACTAAAGGAAGAAGCAAACACTCAAGAACATTGAAACATTGCCTAAGTTCACAGGTAGAGGTTGAAAGCAGAAGTCAAACCAAGGTTATCTCACCCTTAAATCTGTGCCCCAAGGCTGTGTCATTAGTGTCAGTCTAAAGGAATGCTTTCTAAGACTGTGCTAAGGATTGCTACTTGTTTCCAATATCTGTCCTCCCTGCTGTGATAATACATCTTCTGATTTTTAGTCAGACTTATGACCACAAGATATAATGATGCTTTTTACCCTCCCAGGAAGTAGTGTGGAAGAAGAGGTCCATTTCCTTCAAGGACACATCTCAGAAATTTTGAACATCATTTCCCATTACATCCCATTATCCAGAACTTATTCTCATGGCTAAATCTAGCTGCAAAGTGAAGGCTGAAACTTCAAGAGAAGGTAGGAGCAGCTGTGGATCCAACATGTCAGCCCTGAGCTGTCTGCATTATGTTTAAGCCACTTTATTTGGGAATCTCTATTTCCCTCAGTAGAACCTAAATTCTAATTAATAAAAAGAATGATTCTCTTCCTTTTATTAAAAAAGTAAGCAAAAAACAAGCAAACAGACACATGTTGCACATGTGATCCAAACAGACATACTTTGATGAGAAGCAGAGATGTCAATTGCATAACACTAGGCTCTCCAGGAACTGCCAGTAACGTTGGGTGCAGACAAGCTGATTGACAGTGATTGTTTTCACCAATTTTAGGTAAAGAAAGAATATGGAACTTTTCTGTTTACTTCTCTCTCTCTCTCTCTCTCTCTCTCACACACACACACACACACACACACGGTGGTAAATGCAGTTGTATCATAATGAAATACTCTTTCTCAATATTTCTTCTGCTATTCTAACTATCCTTAAATTAGGAGGAAAAAGATAGCCATAGCTTTTCCTTTGGATTCAGAAGTTTAGTTCTCAAAGTTTGTACCTCATGCTGCTCCCCTCCAATTCTAAGCTTTTATTATTACATTAAAAACTCTTTCAAAAGTTGGAAACAGTATATAAATGTTAACTGATATCCAAAACGCTCATATTTCTTGTCACTCTTGACTAAAAAGAGGATGTCACTGTGACATGCCCCTTATCCTCATTCAGGAAACTAGGTATTTTCCATTGATGTACCAAAAGACAAAAATCATAACAAAAATGCCTCAATACTTAATAGCATTTAGATAAATGTTGTATGGAATCCCAGAAAAACTTCTATAGCTCTGCAAATACACATATAATTATAAAATGATAATATATAATAACACATATATGCTTTATGAACACTGTACAGCTTTATTAATGTAAAATGTTTCTAATATGAATTCACTAATTATTGATGGACATAGAAATATACTGAAAATAGGGATTGTGAGAGAAGGAGATGTATAAGGTAATTTCCAGTTTTCTGCCTTGACCAATTACAATTGTGGCAATGTCATTCAATGGAGCAGCAACAAAACAGAAAACACTGGAAAGAAAGTGAATTTGGTAGGTGATCATTAATTCCATTTTTATTTTGTTCAGTCTGGTGTGCATTCATCTCTCCCAAGGGAGATCTTAGATAGATACTTAGATGATTGCTTTGGAGATAAGAAGGGAGGTTTAAGATTAAAATATATATTTGAGAGACATTGTTATAGAAAAAATAAAGTCATGAACTTGGATGGGAGTGTTTAGGGGGAGAGTAGAGACTTAGACAAGAAGGGACTGAAGGCCTCATTTTGAGGAACTTTAACATGTAAAGAGTAAGAAAGGAGAATGAAAAGGAATAGCCAGGGAAACAGGATAAAAATCAAAAGAATAAGGTTTCAAGGGCTCCAAAAGGAAAAGACTGCTTCAAAAGGGAGATAAGTTTTCAAAGACTGGCACCTGAGAAGTCAGGTAAGATACCCACAGTTTAAAATGTCTATTAGATTTGGTGACATGGATATTATTGGTTGCCTTTAGTAACAGTTATTTCACTACAAAATTGAATGTTGATTCTACTAATACATGCTATGCAATTCATAGTCATTTTTCTCTAGGAATTTTTCCTTTTTCTTCTATTGAAAAAGCTATTTCATGCTCTTTGCCTTTTAATATCTACCTTAAAGAAACAATTTCTTTTGAAGAAAATTTATCTGAAAAATAGTAAGATTCAAAAAATCAAGAAAGGACAAGAGACATGAAAACTTTTATGTCATGGGGGAAATTGCAAATCTGAAAGGTTCTCTTTCTTTTCTGGTCCTAAAAAAGCTTATATTTATTCATTTACTCATTTATTTTCTCAGTGAACATCTACTGAGCACCTACCATATGCTAGGCACTATGCTTGGGGCTGGCAATAAAAAAATGGCAAAGTGAGTGCTGTCCCTGCCCTGACTGTACTTAGAATCCAGGGGAGAGGAAGCCAAATATAAAGAAAGTATCAATAGTGTTGTAAAAGATATGGTAGAAGGAGCTAAGAGTTCCAAGTGAGCACACAGGAGGCAGGCACAGTCAATCCAGACCTAGAGAATGAGGGAATGTTTCTGAGGGTACTTCAAATATGAGCAGCAGTTAGCCTATTGAGGATGAATGGGATTAGGGAGGCTGAAGAAGAACATTTTAAACAGAAAGAACAGAATATACAATGACCCAGAAGCCAAGAAGATTATAATAGCTTTAAGGAACAAAAATTATGTGTGTGTGTGTGTGCGAGCATGTATTGTATTGGTGGACTATGAAAAGGAAGACATGAGGCTGGAAAGTAGGCAAGATCTAGTATATGTAGGGTCTTGTGAATATCATAAGAGCTCACAGAGCTGTGCAAAACAGTGCAGAGTTCTATGGGGGAAAACAACATGAGATTCTATTTTTAGAAAAATCATTCTAGCTGTAGTATATAGAACATATGGGAGGAGGCCCCAATGGGAAACAAAGGGTAAGAAAAAATGAACTTGGGTAAGAAAAAATGATAAAGAGCTGTGCTGTCTAGTATGGTAGCCTCTAGCAACACATGTCTATTGACATGCAACTAATCCAAATTGAGGATGTAAAATATCTCATTAATATTTGCATAATGACTACATGTGAAAATGACAATATGTTTCGTATATTGAATAAAGTAAAATATATTTTAAAATTAATTTCATTGTTTCTTTTCACTTTTTTGTGGCTCCTAGAAAACTTAAAATTTTATCTGTATGGCTCACATCATATTTCTTTTGGATAGCACAGATTTAAAGTCTTTGCATGAGGGCCGGCCTGGTGGCGCACTGCTGCAGTGCGCCGCTTGGGAGCGCGGAGGCGCTCCCACCGAGGGTTCGGATCCCACATACAGACTGGTTCCCGCTCACTGGCTGAGCGAGGTGCAGGTGCGACGCCGAGGGTTGCGATCCTGTTGCCGGTCCCGGCCCGGTACGGGCGCGACACTGAGGGTTGCGATCCGTTGCCGGACATGAAAAAAAACAAAAAAAAGTCTTTGCATGAGAAATGGAGGAAATTACATGAAAAAAGATGTTGAAGAGATGGGTTGACAGAACTTGCATATCAATTACATGTAGGAGGTAAAGAAGGAGAAGGAGAGCTGGTTGGTTAGCTCACTTGGGAAAATGTGGTACTAACACCAAGGTCATTTCCTGTACCAGCCAGCCACCAAAAAAAAAAATGAATAATTTATGATTCCTAAGCTTCTGACCTGAACAACTAAATGAAAGGGTGGTAGATTGTAAAGAACATGAGGGTAAGAAAGGTTTTGTTTTGTTTTTATTTCAAGATAAGAGAGGATTCAGTATGTTTGAATGAAAATAAGGAGTCAGAAAGAGGGAGACAATAAAGGCATGCGAAAAGTACCTTAAGCATTTCCCTTAAATAAAAGGGAGACACACTTAATATAGCAAAAGAAAAACAGGAACAGATGGGTTCTGAGATAGTTAATTTTAAAGACTTGGAGATAGTATATTGAAGACATTCCCATGAATAAGGCTTCTATTTTCTCTATTAAAATAAAAAAAGAAGAAAGAAAGAAAGGAAAGAATTCATCTAATTGGCCTTAGGGCCACATTTTGTGTTTAAAGATTTGAAGAAAGTGAAAAAATTATAAAGGACTGGAAGGATTTCTGGGTGGCATTGAGACCCAGATGAGGCTCAAAGGAGGAAGGTAGAGAGGCACTGGTCCCTCAGAAGACACAGAGAAAAGAGATCACAAGATTGCCTGGGTAGAGATTCTGTTAAGTGCCTGTGGCAGAAGGACAATGGGGCCATGAAGTTTGGAAATTGACAAGGGTGTGGCTGAAGAGATAAACATAGAATATAAGCTTTTCCTGAAAGGAAGTACAGAGAGGAATGGGTTGACTAGATGCTTAGAGGATTCTTGAGGTTAAATCAGAGAGCTGTGGTCAGTGGGATATTTGGAGTAAATATTTCAAAGACAGGGAAGATCAGAGTGATGACAGGGTCCCGGAGTGGATACCTAGAATTGAAGGAAAGTGAAAATTAATAAAGATGATAAGATCAAGGAATTGAGAAAGCCAAGACATTCATGAGGACATTTAATTCACTTCAGGAGGGTGGAAGGGTCAGGGTGGTGCAGGCAGTGAGCCAGATGCATGGAATGGGGGAGGGGATTAGTGACAGGAGGGAAATAGATTTAGTAATTAATAAGTGTTGGCTTCTTTTAAAAGTGCACATACAAATTAATAGAAGATTCTATTTTATAATTTCAAAATAGAATAATGTTTCATCCTTCTCTCCACAAATACATAGAGATAAAATATGTTTCCATCTCTCTCAACACACACACATCACATATCCTTCTCTCCACAAATACATAGAGATAAAATATGTTTCCATCTCTCTCAACACACACACACATTCACACACATCACACATACTCCTCCCTACTGACATACATGATTCATTATTATAGACAGAAATGTTACAGAGAATTTGTGGGAAATATGTCAAATTTTTGTTGCAGAGAAAGAAAAAAGTGGGTTTTTTTCATTTGTTTGTTTTTTAGTACCATTAACAATAGAACATCATAAATGTGTTCAAAGGATAGCTTGTAAAGGTTAGGAGCGGCCATGCTGGTACATGCTGAAGAAGCATTTTTAAAGGCAGATTTTTATAGTGAAAAGAGTGCTGAACTAGGAGTCAGAAGACCTGGCTTCCAAACTGATGATTCAATTATCAGGTGGGTGCTTTGGGGCAAGACATTTAACCTTACTGAATCTCCATCTTCTCATCTGTAGATGGTTGGTTTTACAGCTCTTAAACTCTACATGGTCTTTGTGAAGATTCAGTAAGAAAATATACAGGAAATCCCTTTGCAACTTGCTTGAATTATTATCTGAGGGGTCTCTTGACCTAGTTCTAGTGAAGATTTTTTGATCACAGTTCCTTTTATACTGATAATATTCACATTAATAATGGAAAATTAGTAATTAGATCAAATTAAGATTTCTGAAGGATTTTTTAAAATTGATTTTTCTGAACTTTTGTGGGGTTTCTTTTGTTGCTTTAGGAGAAGTACCAAAATGCATCATTTATTTTTGATTTCCTTAAAAGTGTGGGTTATCTCATCAGAATCACTGAGAAGTTTGTTTAAAATACAGTTGCATGTACCCAGCACCTAGAGATTCTACCCTTTGGCCTGTCACTCAAGAACCTGTACTTTAAATAAGCATCCTAGTTGATTCTACACACACTAAAAATTTTTATAGCAACTTTGTTGAGATAGAATTCACATACCATACAATTCATCCATTTTAAGTATACAATTCAATGGTTTTTAGTTTATTCACAAAGTTGTGCGATCATCACCATAACATTTGAGATCTGTTGGGTTATACAAAAGTTGTACAGAGGCTGAAACTGATCTGTGGTCAATGTATAAAGAATTCCCTACCCCAACCCCAAAAATAAAGACAGATAAAAGACAAAACCATCACATGCCACCCAGTTCGTTGGCTTTCTTAGCACTGGTGGCCTTCTGCTAAACCAATTTCCTCCTTTTTTCAAAAGGGTTAGGAGACACTACACAGGGAATACAAATGCTGTACAGCCAGTTGAGTGTGGGATTTTCCTCCTTCCTGAAAATCTGGCAAGCCATGTCCCTCTCTTTCCAGCCTGCGGATCAGAAAGAGCTTGTAAGGGGAAAGAATAATGATTAGACTAATGTTCCTCAGCAACTCCGAAGGCCTATTTTCTAATCTAAAGGTCTTTTTCTCCTCTTAAGAATTCAGGATCAATGTAACCTTCTAATATCTTTGGACAGAGCATGTCTTTCAATAGCTTATTGACATTTCAATTTGTCAGCTTCCAGAACTTCATTGTTGACTCAGTTCCACCTCTGTTTAATTAGAGAGAAAAGACATTTAAACAAAAACACTTAATTTTTCCCCTAAATGGTAAGGTGGGAGCAAGAAACAGCCGAGCTTTTAGAAAGAGTCATAACTCTATTTAGGCTGATGTTTTAGATATTTTGCAAAGTATGTTTCTTACTCTGTGGGGAGAAAAAGTTCTGGAAAGAACATGTTGGGAATCTAGATGAGTTTCTTGTCTGGTTTCACAGAGAGGGTTTCTTATTTAGTTTGCAGTGTGGTAAATTTCTCAAGTACCATATTCATTTTTGAGTATAATCTCTCTCTCTCTCTCTCTGTATATATATATACTCATATATATTAGTATGTGTGGTGTGTCTTATACACACACACTCTCTCTCTCTCTCTCACACACACACACACACATACACACACACCCCTAGTCCTCCCTTCTCTTCTATTGGAACTGATAGCCATGCTATGGAGAGGTCATATCAACAACATCTGAGTTTGATTACAAGGGAATATAGATGGTTTCGTTTAGACCAATCTTTCTTTTTATAGATGACAAAACTAAGGCCCAGAGAGGTTTGGTAACTTTGAACTAGAACACATTTCCTGCTTTCCTTAGATGGTCACATCTTTAGGAAAAGTTACCTTTAATTAAAATTAAGTACTCGATTAAATATGATTTTCACTGTGAGACCCTAAAGCTATAACAAAGTAGTTCCTAGCCTCTGTTAATAGCCAAGTATTATATTTTTAAGATCATGACATTAAATGAAAGCAAATTGCAAGTTATATTTTAAAACTGGTTATTTTTCATGATGTTAAAATAAAAGCAGAACACAGCTCATGTTTTAAAATTAGTTATTTTTCTCTATGGTATACAAAGATTGTCAATTCACTATAAATCTCAGCTTGAACTTTCTGTGAAAGGTTTCCAAATTCCAAAGAGTCTGTATACAATATTGTTCAAACTGCTGTTAATATTGCCACACATAGATTCCATCTTGATTTAAAGCACATGCCCCCACACCATTACCCTTGTTTATATGTCTTGAAGCAATCCCCTATTTCCAGGAAATACTTTGTCATCATGCACTTGACAACTTTTGGTTGCCATCAACCATGTCACAAACTTAACACTCAGTTTTCCCAGTCACTCTTTCCAGGGACCCAACTCACCTCTTTCTGTTTGGGTTTCCATGCTGACATTTAGAAAAACAACAGTCACTCAACTCATAAAGCCTTTTTTCTATGTTCCGTACTAATTTTAATATTGACTTTCTCTTAAAAGCTCCAAAATATTTTAAGGATTTTTTTTCTTTCTTTTTTTTTTTCAAGATTGAGCTTCCAAGCTTGTATTTTTTAAGTGCTTCCAAATTTTTTCTTAACATATGTTGCATGAAGTCTGTCCTATTAACAGAACCCACTCCTCTTCCAAATAGTATAAAAATCCAAAGATTTAGCCTTTCAGAGAGCATTTCTAGGTTGTACTATTAATTTAAGCTTTGTGTTTAGTTCAAATTATTTTGTTTAGATTGGGTTCTCACATGTCTCCTATCTATAATCATCAAAAATTTTGAATTCGAGTCCATTCTTAGAATGCCCAATTTGGTGTATAATTGATTAGTGACACATTTCTTTGTACTCATGAGGACAGTGAAAGATTTTTTTAAAATGAACACAGCGATATAACATTTGATTCCAACATTTTTTTTAACAGCTCTCCTTTGCTTACTCCACCCACTCAGAAAACTCTATTTAAAATCATAGGATTTGAGAAATGTGTGTAGCAAATGAAGAATTTTCAAGAGGTATTATTGTGGGTGATTAAGCACTTTGATGCTGGAATCAGACTGCCTGAGATTGGACCTTAGTTCTGCTACTTCTTACCTGTGTAACCTTGAGAAAGTTACTATTCTGTGCCTCAGTTTCTAAATAGAAATAACAGGATAAGTGGAGATTGAGTTGTAAATATATGCAAATCACTTAGAACAGTGCCTGGTACATAGAAGTAGAAAGTGGTATTTAGGTATTTCTAAACCGCATTAAACAGAATAAAACATACAGATCAGTTACCAGGAATACAGATATCACAGGGTTTGGAGAATATACACGTGAGATTCCCAGAATATGTAGGATAATTTGGGAGAAATTTGAGATAAGTTCCTTACCTTTTACTTATTGCCTTGAATTTTTACCTTATTTTATTGCTGATTTTATTTATTTATTTATTTGCCTTGAAAAAATTTACTTCTTGTCTTGAATTTCATCTTGCATCATAAGGAAATAATCCTTTAGTAGGAGGTACTTAAGGATCTCCTATGGCAGTTGTTTGTGATTATATGCAGTTTTGAAATTTATTTCATGATGGGTTTAGTATTTGAATGAAATCTTTTCCAAACAATTTTGACTAACCTGAGCCATCATGATCCTGGAATTCTACAAGGCAAAAATACCAGAAAATACTAGAGAAGTTTGCCTGGGAACAGTGTCAGAGGGGGCAGGAGAGTTTGTTGCTCCTACCCCAGGAAAGCTGTTCATAAATTTTAACCAGTTCTCTCAGACTCATTGCAAGACCAGAAGCTGAAAGAAATATTTGAAGTGTAATTCAGAATGATTAATTCTTGATTTGCCTCGTTTTGGTTAGGTAAAAAAGTTCAATTCTACTGACAATGACCCAGCCATTTTACAAGTCCACTTGTTAGTTGTTGAAATATTTAAGCTACTGACAGGACTTTACCTGTTTATTAAAGGAATAGTCAGAGAGCACAATTCAAAAATTCTCCAGTGGAGAATGGAGATTAAGTAGATTTAATTTAAATGGGAGTAAACTATAGTGCAATTTATTATAAAGGTATAAAGGTGTATAGGGGTACTTCAAAAAGTTCACGGAAGGATTCATATTATCTTTTAATTCCATTTTTCCATGAACTTTTTGAAATTTATTCATATATGTTCTGAGGATATGAAGAGAATAATGATGTTCCTGAAAGACTCAGAGCCTAATTTCATGAATACTTGGACTCTCTTGGGCTATATATGAATCCAAATTCCTTATGTTCTGTGCCAAAGAATTAAGCAATTAATTGTTTGCTAACTTATGTTGTTCTTTATTTCTGCCATCTAGGTCAATGTCACCTTCCTGGGCAGGTTTCAGGACTTGCATTCCTTTCTCATCTCCTTCAGCATTTGCACTGTATCGGTTGTTGTTTAATCTGCACTACAAGCTTCACAACAGTGATCCTAGCTCCGACCTCAAACCATCAAGATGTTGTCAAATACATTGTTGGCACTATAGGCAATATTCTCAGTTAATCTGCATGGGTGGTATGGGCAATGGGCCTCCCAAAGGCAAATATCCTGTGTATGTTCAATTACAACACGTCTCCAGATGAGAAATTCACAACTAGAGCTAGTGGTTGGACTATCTTCCCTGGGAGACAAAGAGGAGAGTATACAGTGATGGCGGTTAGACTATTATAACTCTTTTCTTAAATGTAGTCTCTTGTATAAATGCACACAACCCATGGTTCACTCCCATTCACAAGCTGACTGTTGGCCCTGCAAATGTAGAAATAGATGACATCTGACCCTACCTTTAAGAACCTCATAGACAATAAAAATGACAACCTAAGACAACAGGGTCACAAAGAAACCAATGCTTGGAATTTGCATAGAGGACTTCTCCAAAGTGGAAAATTAAAATGATAATTAAATCAGCTGAAAAGTTTTCTTGCTTATAAAATGTCCACTGTCTGTAATAAAAGCTGAAGCTCCACATAAATGTCAGCTTCTACAAAAAGGTAAACACTAGCCTTTATGGCTTTGATATTCTGAAATAAAGAGGATGAAACTAGTTATATAGATTTACACAGATTTTAAAGTGAGAATTTTCCAGACAATTAAGCCATTCAGCTTATTACGGGTCTTTAATTTATAATCCTAGTTGTCAGTTCACAGAAAATCTGATTTAAAAATTAAGACAGCTTTTAATAAGGACAGATCGTTAAGTAGGACTGTCTGTTTTGATTCAAAGAACCCTTGATTATAACACTGTTCCACATTTTACCCTAATTTTAGAAATGTGTCAATATGTTATGTGCATTTTAAAGTAACTTTTGCTATTTGTTATTTTTAGACTATCAATAGCATACAACCCAAATTAGTCTACATTTATGATTTCAAGAACTAAAAAAAGAAAAGAAAAAGTCTTAGAAGCATCTAGGCAAGCTGGTTCTCACTTCTGTAAATGATACCTTCCCAAGACAATAGGGAAACATAGAAAGAGATTTGAAGGAAAAAAAAAAAAAACCCTAAAAACATTTATAGTCGAACAAGCTGTCTTTCAGGTATGAAGACAAAAGGAAGACATTCTTCGATATGTGTTGTCTCAGAAAATAGTGTCATAGAGTTACAATCTGGATAACTAAGAGATGATTCAATATTAGGAATTCAAAAATGGGATATAAAAGAACGTGCATAATTTTTCCTATTTAGTCGTACCTCTCTCATTAATTCAGCTGAAAATGTGATATCAGATAAATTCTGCAGCTTTGAAATGATCTTAATTTGCAATGCTTTCCTAATCTTTCTTCTTCTTTTTTTAACTTCTCTTTTCCAATTAGCCAAACATAAATATTTATTTGCAAATCTGTACCTCTCAATTTATATAGAATCTCTTTCTATGTTTAGTGACAACCTAAAATAATATCTGCTGTTCTCTGGTTTTATCACTTGTTAAAAAATGATAAACAACTTCTGGTTAATGATCACATTTGTTTGTCTTTGATCCTTCCAAAAATACTACTGAAATAAAAATAAAGGAATAAAATAAGGTACAAATCCACAAGAGAAAAAATAATGTGAGAAGAAATTATAGAAGAGAGGAGGTCAATAAATTTGTGGAAGAAGAAAATCAGATGGATGAATGAATCTTGGGAAAGTTCAGGAATACACCAGGTGTCTGAAAAGGTAATGGTGTTGGTGAGGGCAGGGAGTATTCAGAACTGAAAATAGAAGGATTATCCAAAAGTATGAAAGCCTGAAAAAGGAGCTGTTAGCCTCCTGCATCTTCTTGTCCCACCATCCAGACTGGCAGCTACCCACACAGCATGACCACTCTCCCCACTCTCCAACCACCTCATCTAGTGAACTGTCAGCCTCCAAAGAAGATTTCAAGCTTCTGGTTGAATTTCTTTCTATCTCTGGAAAGAGCCAGAGATTCATTTTCTAGATAAATTAAACCGTAGAGAATCAACACTTGGAAAAGCAATGTGCATCAGAGAAGGGGAAGTGAGCCCTTGCAGAAAACAGGGAATGTGTAAAATTCTCATAAAATCTTGAGACATCTCAGCCCCATTCCCTGCTCTGCTCCTAGGAGAGATTATCAGACAATAAATTTTAGTGTGTGTTAGGCAGAATAGTAACCCCATAAAGACGTCCATGTCCTAATCCCTTAAACCTGTGAATATGTTATGTTACATGGCAAGGGGGGATTAAAGTTGCAGATAGAATTAAGGTTGCTAATCAGTTGATCTTAAAATAAGGAGATTATCATGAGTCATTTGAATTTCTCATTGTAGTCATAGGGTCTTTTAAATTGAAGAAGGGAGGCATAAAATTCAGCGTCAGAGTGATGAGACGTGAGAAAGACTCAAGCAGCCATTGCTAGCTTTGAAAATGGAAGGGTGCCACAAGGAAAAAAATGTTGTCAGCCTCTGGGAACAGGAAAGCAAGAAAATGGATTCTTCCATAGACCCTCTAAAAAGAAATGCAGCCATGCCCACATTTTAATTTCAGCCCACTGAGACCCACTGTTGGACTTCTAAACTACAGAACTATAAGATAAATTTGTGTTAGTTTAAACCACTAAATTTGTGGTAATTTGTTTTAGAAAACTAACATGAAGAGACTGGCCAAAATAAAAGTCAACAAATACCGAGAGTGAACAGCTAGAGGTTTCTCCTTCCACCCTGTAATGGCAAAGCCTCAAGAAGTCAACAAAACTTTCTCTCACTTCACAGCCCTAGACACACACACACAGAGACTCCAATTAGCATATAGAACTTCTATCTTGAATCTGAACAGACCACCAAATAGTCCCAGGAATATGAGTAAAAGCTCCAAAATAGAAAATAGAAAAAAAAATGATTTAAAAAAAGAAATACAGTTGAATGCAGAAGAAACAGAATGGGGGTGGGGAACCAAATGGTTAAAAAAATCTATAATGAATATAATCAGAAATCTAAGAGAGATTATACTCATATCCAAGTATCCATAAATCAAAAACATGAATCATATTGAATCCACAAATCAAGAGAAGTATGCTACTGAAAGAAAAAAAGTGGAGAGGAAGGAGAAAAATATAAGTTCATAGAAATTAAAAAACATGAAAGCAGAAATTTAAAAAATTAATCAAATATTTGGAATATTAAAGTTGGGGAAATCATCCAGAAAAAAATAGTATAAAAGGCAAAAAGACTAGCTACCAGTGAGGAAAAATAAGATAAGGAAGCATACCAACACAGGAGGTTCAAAATCAGATCAGTAAGAATTTCAGAAAGAGAGAACAAATGGATAAGAAGAAATGACCAAAAAGATAATTTGAGAAAATATTCTGTTACTGAAGAACATATTCCCACTGAGTTCTTGGTACAATGAATGAAAAGAGACTGACATCAAAGCACATAATGATAAGATTTCAGAACACCTGTGACAAAGGTGAGAGCTTCCAGAGAGGAAGCAGAGATCACATTCAAGGAAGGATAAAAGCAAACCAAGAATGCCAGAATAATGGAGAAATGCTTTTAATGTTCAAAGAGAAAATAATGTTTAGCTTAAATTGAATTTGATTAAAAATTAATTGGGCAAGAAACTTCTCAAGAAATGGCCCTGCAATGTATGATTTGCTTTACGAAAATGGAGTACACCAAAAAAAGGGAAGTCTTAGGTCCAGAAAATAGTCAACACAGGGGTGTGGCACAAAGGGAATTCCTAGGATGACAGCTATGCAGAGGACCTAGAAAGCAGTTGGTATGTGTTATTGGAATGTGGGGACAGATGGGGATGAGGGGATATCACCAAAAAACCAAAAACAAACAAAAGGAAAGAAAATAGAACTTGATATATTTTATACTGTTGATATGTTTTTCATGTCAGTGGGATAGTTTGATTTTTTAAAAATTAATATTAAGATTTTTGGAGGGTCAATAATGTTAGGTATACAGAAAGTAAAGCAAACACAGAACAATAGCAACAAAAACAAAAATCAGACAATAATTAATTTGGGAAAGAAAAATTATAGAAAAAAGGAAATGGACACATTTATAAACAATATTTACGTGATCATAGAAATGTAAACAATTTATGTTTATTTAATCAAAAGTTGTGATATTTGGAAGATGCAGGGGAGAGGGGTGGGAGAGTGCTAAATTCTCATGTTTTAGAGCTGGGATAGAAAAAGTAATGTCTAATATCAATAACCCTATAAATGGTAAAAAAAAAAATGATTAAGGAACATGACAGTTGTGTCTAGGAGACAGAGCTAAAAGAATTGAAAGTTGTTATCTATGGGGAGATGGACTAAGAGGATTCGCTAGGAGGGAGAGGTGGAGCAGAGGGACTTCTGTGCTTGTATTTGTCTTTTAAAATTCTATGCTCTCTTAGTCTGTTTGGGTTGCTATAACAAAATACCATAGACTGGGTAGCTTATAGACAACAGAAATTTATTTCTTACTGTTCTGAAGTCTGGGAAGTCCAAGATCAAGGCACTGGTCCGTTCACTGGTGAGGTCTCATTTCCCGGTTCATGGAGAGCATGTTCTCTCAGTCCTCACATGGTAGAGGGGCAATGAGCTTTCCAGGGACTCTTTTTTAAGGGCATTAATCACATTCAGGAGGGCTCCACCCTTATCTAATCACCTTCAGTCGGCTCTGCCTCCTAATGCCATCATACTGGGGCTTAGCTTTTCAACATATGAATTTGGGAGGACACAAACGTTCAGGCCACAGCATATGCATATACTACTTTAAT
This sequence comes from Galeopterus variegatus, assembly GCF_000696425.1. NCBI lineage: Eukaryota > Metazoa > Chordata > Mammalia > Dermoptera > Cynocephalidae > Galeopterus > Galeopterus variegatus. The sequence goes on along the minus strand of NW_007726443.1, from coordinate 159,777 downwards.
AAAAAATTTTAAATAAAAAATAGATAAACTATTTTCAAAGCTGCGAGCCATACTAGGAGGATTATTACAGCCCTTTTTCTCTCTTTTATAAAATAGGGCTACATACAGCAATATAGTGGTCATTTTTATTACTAAGAAATTGAGTTATGAGTTTCCATATCTTTAAAACTTATATTGATTACCTGAGTCATTTTTTTAATTGGAAAAATCTAATAAACCATCTAGTGGTAGATATTATCTGTCATCTAAGACAAATGAATGTTTGTTTGTTAATTATGCTTAAAATACAAGTATAAATAACCTTACTTCAACCACATAAAACAAATAATGCATACTAAAAAATAGAGATAGTATCTCAATGAGATTTCTATTTCCTTCCTTCCTTCCTTCCTTCCTTCCTTCCTTCCTTCCTTCCTTCATCTCTCCTTTCCTTCCTTCCTTCCTTCTTCCTTTCCATATTTTTCTATTTTTAAAATTTCACGAGGTATTTCTCTTATAATAAAGAAACATATATTAGTTTAAAAGTCAATTTAAAATAAAATATAAACATATAATAATGGCAAAAGCCATTCCCCTTTCTGCTCTTTCAAATAGAGCCCCACTTTTGTTCAGAAATCAGGCAAGGATCACTAGTTCTCAGGAAAGGTAGCTCCAGCAATTGGTCTAGGAACTATCATGGGACTAATTTGTAGCCAACAGAATGTAAAGAGAAGTCTGCTGGAGGGTTTCAAGGAAGGATTTTTCTTTCCTTGATAAGAGGACACTGCACAAAGAAAAACTCATTTGTCCATGTCACCTCCTGCTTCCTGTATTTTGACACATTTTTGCTAGGACAAGTGTGCTGGAACACTTTTGTGCAGCAGCCATCATTTGACTTCGATGGAAAGGTCAATGGAATTGAAGAGATGGCAGTCTTGATGCCATTGAGCTCTGAACCCCAATTTGTCGAAGCCACTGCTAGTTGATTCTTTTGTCGCTTGCACCTGAAAGCTTTCCTGTCTGTTACCTATTCTGCGTGCATAAATTCAATCACTGAAGTGTCTCTGTCCTCTCCTCAGAATCAATTCTGCCCGAGAGTGAAAATGTCCTCACTCTTAAGCAGCACCATATTACCAACAACAGGAAAACATCTTTAACTGGGTATATTTGGACACATACTTACTATGCCAATAAAAATAAGGCTGCTACACTGGCAAAAAGATCTCATGCTGTCATTGAATGATAGAGCTTAATATAAGCCTGTATTGACCAGGCATACTATACTGTCTTTGCAGTATTCCTGCATACAGAAATACAAGGAGGAAAACTTCTATCAGCTGAATAGAAGTGAAAATAATTTTTGGTCTAATGATTTTCATAGTCTCCCAATAAGAAGATCAAACCTCACATTATGAGAGCCAAAAATTATCTATCATCAGCTATATGTTTCTTGGTCTATATTATTTCTGTCCCAGACATTGGAAGTCTGGACTTCTCCCAGAGAAGAGAACTGTCATCCTGTCACATGATTGCAATTGGCAAGTCTTACCAAGAAAGTTTGGCAGATCCTTAGAATGGGACTAACATATGTTTTATATATGTGTGGGTAGGTGTATATATAGCCATCTATCTACATACATATATGTATACTTATTTATTTATAAGCCCTAGTTTAAGTTAGAAAAATTAATTTAGATGCATATGGATAAGTCACACAAATTAGCACTAGTTTAAAAGAAATTAGTGTAACCCTAAAAGAAATCATTTTGAATTTTTTAAAGTAAAAGTGCCAATGCAAATTTAAAAAGCAGAACATCATGTTAATGACTTTTATCTTTAGATTACTGCTCATTTATATCAATGATTCATTCACTCAGTCATGCAACAAGTGTTTATTAAACACCAACTACAAAGACATATAGGACAAAAACACAAAGTCTTTGCCCTTGAGAACACTGTGGTCTAATAGTGGACAGAAAAAAAAGAAGAAATCATTCATTAATTTATTCAGTCATTCAAATATCATTCTCGAGGTCCTTCTGTGCCTCTCATATGTGCTGAGAATAGGTAGTGAAAAGACAGAAGATACTTGCTTTCACAGAGCTTATATAATATTAAAGGGGGAATGGTAAACAAACATTAACATATATACTTAGAGTGAAAAATGCAATGTTGAGACTTCAAATTGAATGATATAATAAAGAGCAACTGGGTGGCTCCTTTTAAATGGATGGACTCCTCTGAGAAAATGCTTAAGCTGACACCCAAGAGACCACTGGAGAATGTAAGGTGAAGTGAGGGTCTTTTTGTTACTATTGTTACTGTTATAGTTGGTGTGTGTGTGAGTGTGTAAGAAAGGAATCACTAGAAGTGGTTTATGATGATGGGAGTGATTGAGGAGAAAAGTGATGATTCAGAAGAGAATAGCAGATAACTGAGAAACCGAGGCCTAGAGAAGGTGAGGGGGCATGAAACTCACAGTAAAACCAGAGGGGGAACCAGTGATACCCACAGATGCACTTGTTCCATTATAAATTCGGGCAGGTGGAGAAGAGGTATAGAGTGAAAAGGGTAGGTGGTTTAGGTTGGAAAGGTGAGGGAATTCATGCCAAACTACCTCTATTTTCTCAGTGATTTATGAAGCAATGTAATAAGCTAAGAATATGGAGACTAAAAGGGGTTAGAAGATTTAAAACAGTAAAGAGATGATGTGAAATATCATTTTGGAAAGAGGGAATGCAAAAGTCCTAAGGGAGTGATAAGATTGTTCCTGACTACCCATTTGAGATTTATAACAAGAATTTAAAGCGATACTGGCCAGCATAGTTCCCGTGTCTTCATCCATGTTCAGTTACATTGGTGCACAGGGATAACTGGGTGTCATATGGTGGCAGCTCAACTAGGTAAAGGAGGGTGGCAGTGGCTAGGGAGTGCAGAGTGTTATCAAAGAGTGGCTTAATAGTGTATCATAGAACCTAAGCTGAGTAGAGAAGAAAGGGAGCACCTGAGGACAGCAGGTTGATAGAGATGCGATCAAAAACTGAACAGATTGGAAAGACTTAATAAAGTCAAGATGCTGCTTGTGTAGGTGTAATTGATTTGATGAGCTATTAGAATAGGAAACAGTAGTCAGAGAATAGCATGCTTGAACTTGAGATTTTGGAGATGATGGGCTTATTGATGATTACAAGGTCAAAAGTATGACCCTAAGAATGACTGTTTAAAGGAGGGTGAGGAATAACATTATTCTATTGTAAGGTGGGTTGACTGAAAACCAAGAGTCAAAGTATTAGATATTATATTATCTGTGTGGGTATTGAAGGCAGTAAGAAGGAAGTCAGTGAAAATAACAGCAGAATAATGAAAAGATAGTTATCCGGGTGCTAAAGTTATCAAAGAATGAAAGTAACTGAGGTGTTTAGATGACAACAAAGAGGGGTAGTAGGTGACAAAGTCTGATGGCATAAACTTCTAGGGGCTGGAAGAATGAGGGAAGAGAATCAGTTTGAAAGTGGTACTGGAGAACAACGAAAACACTCATCCCAGAGCTGGGCCTGTGGTTAGATAGGATGCAAAAGAGGAGCAGCCTCCACTGCCTAGCTCTGCAACAGAAGTGACCATTTCAACAGGGCACAGCCAAGATTTACCTAGAGGAAGAAAGCAAAGGGAACATTCAGAGATGCAGTTGAGGATGCAGACAAATTGGCTGATCATGGACTATTAGCTCTAGATGGCATAGTGTAAGGACTTGGGATAGCAGAAGTGAACGAGCAGGTCAGATAAGTGCATGTACAGAGTAGTAGGGGATGAATATATAGGCTAGGGGTCACAAACTGTTTTCTAGAAAGATTCAGATAGTATTTTAAGCATTACAGGCCAGATGGCCTCTGTCACAAATACTCAACTCTGCCTTTTTAGTGTGAAAGCAGTCATAGGCGACATGTAAAGGAACAGATATGGTTGTCTTCCAATAAAACTTTACTTATGAAAACAGGCAATGGGCTGGAGGTGGCTCATGGGTAATAAACAGAGTTGGTACCAAAGAGAGCTTGGGATCCTGATGACAAATGAGGTAAGAAGTAGAATCGTGGGTCAAAATGGGATTGTTTGATACTTTCCTGGAGAAGGAAGATAGCCAGTTTAAGATGCAAGATGTGAAGCTACCAGGCATCTGCTGTTCCCAGGTGTGGCAGCCAGGGATGAGAGAAGCCCTTAACGTGGAACTGCTTTGACAGTAGTTTTGGTGAGGACACCTGCTTTTGAGTGGCCCAGTATAACACAGGATGGTAAGCGGCACACATCTGGATTTAGAGGCATGGAAACCACCTCCTCTCCAGGATCCTCAGTGTTATTGACTCCAGTGAGTCGACTCCATCTCTGGGGGAAAGGGCAAAGTGGAAACACTGTGACCAAGTTCCTAAAGAAAAAGATGCAAGTATTGATATATATGGGAAATGAGCAAGCTTTTCCTACTCAGCTCATGTCTGTATCCCAAAACTCAGTCACTAAGTAGGTTAATCTAGGTTTCTCCAATGTTTAAAAATAATTCTACAGCTTCCAACCAAGCAGGCTTTTAGATTTTGTTAGACATCAAATTGCCTATATGAAGGCCTGGTGTTTTGCATCAGACACACTTAGAGTCACCCATTATGACGGTACCTTGAACTCGGTCTGTAAAAAAAATTTTAGAAGATCCCTGGATTGAATTCACCTCAAGTGCTAAGTAAACTCTGTACCCGGAGATGGTCACTTAGATGCTCATTTTAAATGATTCTTGTACAACAGGTTTTCACCCCCATTTCTGAAAGATTTTTAACTCCCTGACCACTAACTATACCCTACAGAATTGGACCAAGCATCGTAGATGCTATTGTTATTTTGCTGATGTTATCAAAACAAATTCTCCTAATATTTAAATTATTCCTTGATAATAAATCAGGTTGTACTTTATAGGGAGATATTAACTCTTTTAGACACCTGGAGTATAATTTGGTGCACTTTTCTAGTAATATGAAGGTGTCTAATGTGCTTCTTGGTAGTAAACTAGGCCCTGGGATACTGGTTTATTGCTTATAACTTGTAAGGTTTCTGTTATGTTGGTGACAAAAGAGAAAAGCCTATCTTTTAAGAGAATGCTTCATTTGAGTTTAACCAAAGAAAAACACAGAAATGGTTTAATCCAATTGAAAATTATTCATGCACAAACCTCTTTTTCCTTTATTTAAGCTGTTTCTGTTTTATAGGAAATATAATTTTTATCAAAGACATTTTGTGGGTGATTGAATAAAACTCAATCTTCATTTAGCAATTCTTATATACAAAGCCTTGTGCTATATACTGTTGGAGAAACAAAATTGAACAAGGCTTGATTGCCATACATATCTTTGGTTTACTTAGATTTATATCTCCTTTGTATAGTATGCAAATATTCCTATATATAAATATATATGACCTATATCTGAGACCAATAAAAATCAACAATTTAAAAATAATATTTGAATTACATAATATCAATTACATAAATAATAATAGCAGTTCATAATTATTGAACTCTTCATATTATTCAACGTTACAGTAATAATTTTTAAATGCATTAATTAATCTACTTCTTACAATAACCCGATAAGGTGGGCACTGTTATCCCATCTTAAGGTAAGTAAATTGTGACTAATGGTAAGTGGCTGAGTTGAGTTTCAAAACTATGTTTGTGTGACTGTAAAGCCCTTGATCTTAATCTCTATCTCAGAAACACATTTTAAGGTGAATAGAATCAATAAGTAAAAGCCGTGTAGGATATGGATTTTTGCCACTTTTGACAGACAGAAAGATATGACATTTCAACTTCTGGCAATAGGTCTTCAAGAGTTCTTAAAAAGGCAAATCTGTACTCCTAGAAGAATAACATTTTTTTAAAAAAGTAAACATTTTCAGGTTCTTAACATGCATGTTCTTGTAAAATCTTAAAAGAATGGGACAAAAGACAGCATTGTTTTGATATGGTAAGGAATAACAGGTATGGAATAAGCGAGAGGCAAACCTGAGCAGGAGGTAGATAAGGAGTACTATCTTCCAGAAACAGGCAGCAGGAAAGAACTGGGTATCTGTGGCAGGAGCTCCTAAGTGGGGATAAGATGAAAGAACATCTAAGACAAAATTTTATAGCTCCATAATTTTGCACAAGGCCAATGTTGCTGCCTCTACAAGAAATTCAATTGTACACCATTAGCAAGTATAATCAAATTGATTTGTATGAATTAAAAAATACAGTAGCTGCTCTAGGCAATGACTGAGATACATATTTCTATTGTCAAAGTGCTTATAATCAAGGATGCATTTTTTCCATCCTCATACCTATTTGCTTTACCATTGTTTACATAATGTCGATTTTTACCCAGAGTCACCTGTGATATGATTCTGAATTAGCATTATACCTAGAACAAAGATGCTAACATAATCAATTGCTAATTAATTCTGTGGCTCCTTTTCATTGAAATCACATTCTTTAAGTTAGCATAATACTTGTTCATATATGACTCATTCACAAAACTTAACTGTAATTTTAGTTAAATGCTTAGATTTCATCATTATAATGCCAATGATTATAAGGATGAAGACGACTATAATAATAATAAAAAATCTTAAGCGGTTTTAGGATTAGAGATGTGAGTCTAAAAATGATATCTTCATGATCTACGTTTATCCTACATCAATAATTTTGCACAAAATTTGCTCAATTTACAAATCAAAAATAGATTTTTCTGTCAGCAAAGTAAGACCAGTCTTGTATCTGAAAATCAAGCACAGCTTGTATATCATCATTAACCATAAAGGCTCTGAAATCAGAACTTAGCTGCCAATTTTGTTGATGATGCATAAGACGAAATCGAGTACAGCTGGCTCTTCTGTCCTATGCTAGCTCTACAGTACTGACATTAGTGAAAAATCTGTTTGTTTTTTGTTTCAGGAAATTAAATAGCTATGACTAAAATGAAGCAGAGGGACCAGATATAACTGTGTAATAAGCAGGTGCCATTTTTATTTTTAAGTTAATTTTTTTCTTGCAGATTCATTTGATTACTGTAACACTAGTTGTATTTGACCAGTTACAATAACCTCAAAGAATATATGTGAAACTTCTTCAAAAAGACCACCTAGAGGGGGGTCCTCTTTTTTGATAAATAAAGACCAATAATCCAAATCACTTATAAAGTGAGCTGGTCAGTGGCTCACCTAGGAGAGCATAGTGCTGATAACACCAAGGTCAAGGGTTTGGATCCCCAAACCCACTAGCTGCCAAAGTAAATAAATAAATAAAATAAAAGTTCTCATGTCTGCATTGTTCTCCATACCAATTGGATCAGAATGTCTAGAGGTGGGACCAGGCAGCAGTATGTTCAAGGATTACAGGTGATTACAATGTGCAGTAAAGTTTGAGATCACTTGCATCTGCTAAAATCTACATGTGTAATGTTTCCAGTCTTGAATTGAAACATAATAAACCATGCTGTCCAAATCATTTATAATGTAAAATCCATCACAAGTTAATATTATTTTCTCAACAATTTTTCCTTCTAATATACTACTATAGGCAAATTTCACATTAAAAAAATAAATTTATTTGCTGATATATCAACAGTCTTTTCAGAATGGGAATATTTTATGACTTAGGCCTAAACATAAAAGCCTTTATTGTAGAGAAATAAGCCAGTTTCTCAATATTATCTGAAAATGAAGAAATGAGAGAATTTTCAATAAGTTAACATTAACTTAGTGACATAAAACTAAATTCTAAATCTTTAAATTTTTTGAATATTTGGTGAATCAAGAAGATCTTTATCCTTTTTTCTCTACGAGCATTATATATGCTGTGTCATTTCATAGTTAAAATAAGAGTTGAACACACATAACTGTCACCACTTCAGGACATTCTGTTAAAGAAATCTTAAAGATATATTTTTTAAAAAAGAGATAAAAAGTAAGGAGGAAGTGGAGATAAGAGTAACATATCTTTGAAAATTGAAAAATAGGTGAATGAAGCCTGACTGCCTTTGCAAACCTCAGAGAGTGGTAACTAAGCTGGTAATGGGGAAAGCTGAGGAGCGCCTCTATTAATACAACAGAATCCTCAAAAGTTTCAAGAAATGGTATCTGTAGATAATTCTGGAACTGAAAGTGAAGGAGGGAAGTTCAGTGCTAAAATAAAAAAGACTGGGTGAAAGTTGATTGAAAAGCAATTCATTTCCTTAGTCTCCTTCCCAACCCCACACTAGTGGGAGATTGACTCTCCCCACATGGGCATAAGTCTGTGGTCTTATTTTCTGAAGTGTACGATGGTGTTTCTGGACCAAGGGAGGCTAGGTACAGTTGAAGACCTGAATATTCTATTGAAAACATCCTCTCATCCCCCTTCCCACACTGAGCTCCCAAGACACTGGCAGCCAGATTTCTACCCTCCAAGAAGGAGATAAGTGGACTTTTCTCTGGAAACCTAACCAGCCCAACTGGAAAGACATGAAAATGCTGCTAACCAGGAAGCCCAAGAAGCACCCTTCCCATATCACCCTCTCATAAGCTCAAGATCACTGAGCCCCATAAGAATGCAGAGCTCCCAATCAGCTTTTTAGTGTCTCATTCTTATTCAGAAACAGAAAATCAAAGATTACAGGAATTCTGAGAAAAACGTCTAACACGGAAAAGAGAGACCAAAATAAACAATCAAATGCAACTTGAAACGAATACCATGCAGGGAGAAAAACATATATACATATTATATGTATATACACACACACACACAGGCACATATATTTATATACATATATACACATACATACTTAAATTTATATCCTCAGGGAACTAAAAAAAGAGACTACTGGGCCGGCCCGGTGGCGCACTGGATAGTACGCCGCTTGGGAAGTGCGGCGGCGCTCCCGCCCGAGGGTTTGGGTCCCACATGCAGACCAGTTCCCGCTCGCTGGCTGGGCCAGGCGCGGGAGCAACACCGAGGGTTGCAATCCCGTTGCCGGTCCCCGGTCTGGTACGGGGGCAACACTGAGGGTTGCGATCCGTTGCCGGACACGGAAAAAAGACAAAAAAAAAAAAAAAAGAGACTACTGCCTTAAAAATTACTATAAAAATGTAACATTCATAAAACAAGAGAACTCTTGGAAAATTAAAATAAACACAATAGTATAAATAAAAATTTTTTAAGATACACCAATGTTCATGGCAGCATTATTTACAACAGCCAAAAAGCACCCCAAGTGTCCATCAATGGATAAGTGGATAAACATAAATGTGGTATACTATAAACACAGTGGAATATTATTCAGCCTTAAAAGGCAGAAAAGATCTGACACATGCTACAATGTAGATGAATCTCAAAGACAATATGCTAAATAAAATAAACTAATCACAAAAGGACAAAAATATGATTTCACTAATATGAGGTATCTATCTGCTACTGGGAAAAGTATGTAGTTAGGCAAAGGGGGTGTGAGGAAGACTTCAAAATTTATCTTTTTGTTCCTTTTGAATTTTTTATCTCAATTTAAGAATGAGTAAGTTACATTCCTGAAAAAAAATATAACACAAAGCTTTAACCAAGAAATTTCATTACTAAGAGTTTATTCTAAAGAAATACCTGCCCATGAGCAATATCTTTGCCCTAGCAAGAAGATCAGTGGCAACTTACATGACTTATTCATTTGGTGCTGGTGAAATGAATTGTGGATATCACTGCAATGGAATAGTATGCAACCAGAAAAACAATAAAAAGCTTTGTATATACTGATACAAAACTATCCTTAAGATAATAAGTTGAGAGAAAATAGACAAGATACATAAACATATATGTGTGCTCACATTTGCTTGTATATACATAGACTACCTCTGTGAGAAAATAGAAACATTTTATAGCATTGGTTTAGCCTGGGAAGAGTAAGATGGCAAGGGAACAAAGATAAGACAGAAATTATTCTCCAGAAATTATTTTCCATATACAATATTGTGCATTTTGAATTTTGAGCACTTGAATATGTTACCTTTGAAAACCAAGCTGAATTACAATTACAAATGTGGGGCATTTAAAAATAACCTAGATTATTTTCATCTCAATTCTTTCTTTTCCTCTATTGCAAAGCAAGTATGAGATCTTTCATCTAATAATAACACTCTGGTTGTAATTCTGCAATGCTTAAGAAATAAAATCTGTTACTCCTGCTGGGTTCAGAACAGTTGTCAGCATATGTGGGCAGCAGTGGGTGAAGAGCTTTTGTATGTAAGGCATATAAACTAAATACCAAAGTTGAATGTATTATAAAGTCATTGTTGGTATACGAGAAATCTTATGTCAATAATACTTGTGAAGACATCCATGATGTAATTTTCTACAATTACTGATGAGGACAAAACTCTATATACCAGCTTTATGCTCTCTATTCTTTTGAGATAGATCAGAGATATTAAAAGAGGGGAGGTAACAGAAATTCCAGACTGGATTTCAAAACTATGTCTGGGTCTCTTTTTGTAATTGCATGACTTACTGGGATGGATAGAGGGGAATATTTTCAGGTTCTTCCTTTCTCTTCTGTGTATTTATAAACCCCATCTATTGTGCATATTAGAAATTCAAGTATGAACTTCATAGAAGACTCCTGAAAATGCTAGAAATAAGTAACTTTCAGAAAATTAAGCAGGCTGTGTACTATAAAGCCCCTCCCCTGATTTAACATGGTAATGAGGAGGTGCAGAGGTGAGGAGCCTAGTCCAAGAATTCTACCAGTAATGTGTCGGAACAAGTCCATCTATATTCATAAATCTGTGTTCATGGACCTCACCATGCTCTCTCTCAGACACTGAATTACCGTCTCTACACACCCAGATTCACATAGGACCAGAAATATTAGGTGGAAATATAGAATTATAAAAACTAATATCACACCAGCCTTACTGATCACTATGTGAACATTTACTTTCCCAAACAAAATTGACAGCTTTACAAGGACATCACTGCTTCTACTGTGATGCCATCTGTCTCAATACTGAAAACTTGGGTAATCTTTAAATGGATAAATCTTTAAATGGATTCCTCTTAGCATGACAAATGACTTTAATGGCACTTCTTAACTGAACAAAACGACACATTTTTAATGGTTCTACAAAAGGCCCAATCCACTAGCTTTGAATATCTAAATCTCAGAATGAAAGGAGCATCTTTCACTAGAAATCCAGAGGCAGGAAGGTTTTTACAGGTGGTATTGGCAGAGCACTGGTGAAGGACATGAGACAGTGCCCTTTAGACAGACAACCATGGCAGAGGAGTAGTGTAGGACCAGAACAGAGCAAGAAGCGACAGGTGACAGGAGACAACATAGGCGGCTATTGCCAAAGTCCAGGTAAGAAATTATAAAAGTTAAAGGAAGAGGGAAGAAACAGCCATTTTTTTTTTTTTTATGGAGGGGGTTATTGTTTAAAGGTAGAATTGATGGGAAGTTTTGTTACCTTTGGGAAAGCGGTTTTTGTTTTTTTTTTTTTTGTGGTGGTTTTGTTTTGTTTTCTCCATGTCTGCTCCTGAGTTATCTGCTTATCCATACCTCATTCAGGGTCCACATTCCCCTCCATGCTCCTTCTCCTGCCACCACTCATTTCCCTGCTACTTGCCAGAACTTTCCTCAATAGGATTTTGGGACAACACTGGCCTTGGCAGGTGCGATGTGCAGAAGGTTACACTTCACTATATTGTCAAAAACTGTTCACTAAATAAAACTTTCCCAACAGTTCAAAGGAATAGAGCAATAAAAAACTTAAAAATTTCACAGAGTTCCCCTTACAAGCATATCCTGATTCTGAGTATTGCTTCTTTGTTTAAAGGTTCACCATTACTTACTTTCCTATTAACATCATTCCTCCTATCTCTATAGTACATATCTTTACAACTTCATGCCCTACTCATGGTAGTTTATCTCATGGAGGGTCCATCCTCCTTTCCCAACCACTGCAACCCTAGGATATTATTTTTAGCAATATCTTTCCCAAAGTCTAAGTTAAGCAGGCTAAAATAATACTACAGAAGGACTCTCATAACAGTCCCTGTGGAGTTTTCATTCCAATACTTGCCCATCAGTAGCAGTGAAGATTTGCCACCTCATTCTTCTTGATCTTCCATTAGATTCTACACATACACATATCCCAAGGGCAAATTATTATCAAAGACAATTCATATTAAGGACGAGAAATATTTTCCCCAATATACCATAATCTGCACTGAGTCTATCCTAAATGGAGATAACTGGATACATTTTTATGCAGAGTTATTGTTGATTCCCACTTTGTTCATCCTCCTGCTTCTAAGCATGCCCCAAATTGTGCAGGTCTATAAGAAATAGGATTCATTACAGTTACCTTTTCAAGTGACAGCAACTCCCTTTCTACAAAAAGATGTTGAAATCATGGGATTATTAAACAGTGTGGATATGAATGTGTGTGTGTGTGTGTGTGTGTGTGTGTGTGTGTGTGTTTGTAAAATGTGGGTGGAAAGTTGTCTTTCCAGTTATATTTAGTTTGGCTTTTTAAGATACCTGAGTTTATTTACTATTTGAATTAATGTGTTGGTTCTTGGATATAATAAAATACTATGTAGCCACAAATATTGTGTAAATCTGGGGAGCAATCAGACATAGATAGGTAATAAAATGCTTAAGGAAAGGAAGAGAAAAAAGGTCTTCAATTTAAAAGAGAGAAGGAAGGTAGCCTAATTTAAAGAATAAGAATTCTTAAACTTTGTAATATATGACCATATTAATGCAAGGATGAAACACAGAATGCTTTCTTCTGATGAAATAAAAAATTTCATTCTCTTAGAATTCATAGTTTGCTATTTTCATATATATTTTAATTCAGAAGGATTAGGTGAACTCTAAGCTCCCAGCTATAAAAATGTATGAATCTTCCTGCTTCCACATTCATTCATTTCATTTATCTTATTACTTATTTCCACTATTCACAAGTAATTATTGATAGCTTAATGGCCAGGCCTCTAACAATTACAAGATGATCGAAGAGAATTCCTGCCCTCATGGAGCTCAGTCTAGTAGTAGGAGAGCTAGAGAAATAAACAAACAAAAAAATCGTATGTAGGCCCCAATAGAAGAATGTACAGAATGTGACACAAGCAAGTGATCCATTTTAGAGTATGTAGGTGGAGGTATGAGGATCAGAGTAGTGTCAGTGTCAAATAAAATTTCATAGAGACTGGGGCACTTGATCTGTGCCTTGAAGAGTAGACAGGAAGTTCATTTCAGCCTAAGGAAAGAGCTAGTGCAGAGGTACTAATGCATGAAGCAGCATGGGCAATTTGGGGAACTACAGTTACTTGACTAGGACTCAAAGCTGGAGGCGGGAGTACCCCAATAAAGAGGTGGGAGATATACAAGGAACAAAGGCTGTTAACGTTTTATTTCTCCAGCTTTCAGTGTTGAATTTTCTGTAGCGGTGATAGGAGGGACTAATATCTGTGTAACAAGAAGACTTCCATCCTCCTTGGAAGTTTAACTAAAAATGGGCACTCCCATTTGATTTTGACATGTCACATGTGTGATGATATTAACTCTCTCCTTCCCCTTCCCAGGAGTAGGAAGCATAATAAATCAATGTCATATGCATGTGCATTGATATTGGTTAATAGGTAAGTTCTGTACTTAATATGCACCAGTATGAAGTCTTTGAACAGGTATTGGGGGTAAGTATATCAATTAGGGCTCTTTCCAAAACAAGTGACAGAAAATTCAATCCAAACTGACGTTAGCTAAAAGAGAACAAATTTATTCATATAACTTGAGAGTCATAGGTCCAGCTCTAGGAGCAGCTTAATCCAGGCTCATATGTCTTCAGTATCCAATTTCTCCTTCTCCATCTCCTGGATCCACTTTCTCTGTGTTGGCTCTATTCTTCAGCAGACTCTTGCCCTGTGGTAGCAGTTTATATTTTTCCATGTTCAAGTACAGAGAACAAAAAAAAGAGAGAGACATTTTCTGGTGGATCCCACACAAATCCTGACTTTAGCTACCTGAGAGCATACTGGTAAATGGAAGAAAAGAACTAGTGTAATCTCTGGTACAGACAACTGAAGTCTAGGTAGTACTTGTCTGATGATTCATCTCCCATTACACACCTACATGCTAAAACCATGACTTCATGGGTCTCCTTTGCCAAGTCTACCTTGGGCTTCTTCCTTCTTGGGCTGCTAATCCAGTATCAGCCTGCAGTTCCTTGTTTCTTTCTCAGAAAACCCTGATCATTTTCTGTTTCTCTCTCTCCTGCTATGTGCCCATGGGGATACTTTTCCCAGTTTCAGGGAAATCCTTTACCCTTTGAAACTTCTTCAAGATACTTTGGCTGCATCCTAGTATGCTCCTCTGTGAGAATTTAAAATTTTATAAAACAAAGCCAGAAATACTCATAGACCATTTTTGTTTACCCTTCTTTTTGCCTCTTCCTGAGACAATGAACACCTAGTGGAAGACCTGCTTACAGGAGTAGGGAGGTGGGAGAGAAGCAATAGCAGAAAATACAGGGAAAAGAAAAACATGAACATAATTTATATTTCAAAATATTATCCCAAAGATTGATATAAATAATGGCATTTTGGCAGTAATACAGAAAGTTTTTTTCTTTTCTTTTCTTTCTCTCTCTTTTTCTCTTTTCAGATCTGAGGAGGCAGAGATTATTGGCAAACAAGGTGTGAATGAGTGGGCCTCACAGAAGAGTGTGATGTAAATTATACCTTGACAGATATTATATGCCACCCTTCTTATTAGCATGAAATTTATGTCTCAATCTCAGTTAAGTATTTGCCCTGTTCTGACTAATGTACAGTAAAGTTATATGATAATTTGTGTTTATAATTTTTAATATCATGCCCATGGAAAATTGATTTTTAAAAATATATTAAGTTTATTTCTGTTTTTCTGAGGACTGAACTCTTTTTTAGCACTTCTAAATAGCACATTTAAAAAAAGAATTTATAGCAAAAGAAACTCAGAGAATAATTGGATTTTGTAATAATGCTTCTCAATGGGATGTATGGATTCAGTCTCCAAACAGGAAAACAGAAACTGCTCTAAGTATTCAGCACAGGGAGAATTTAATGCAAGTAATTTGTAAAACAGGTGACAAAAGAGCTGTGAAACCAAAAGAGGGACAGTGATTTTCAACAGGATGAAGCCACTACAACTCCTACGCTTGATGAATAAAGGGAAGAGGCTGTGTGACGGGAGCCCAGTGTCAGGGGTCACAGGTCATTTGGCAAGAGCTGGAGCATGGGGGTGGGGTGGGGAATACCCTGGCTTTTTCCAACCTCCGCCCAGCTCTCCACTTTCCTGCTCATGCTTCCCTTTGGTCAAACCCAGCTGGCAGCCAGCTCATAAAGAAGCCCTGGAAATGCAGCTTGCAGGGAAGGGTGCCCCTGTGATAAGAAACATAAAGGAAAGAAAAGCCAGGAATAGATCCAAGTGCAAACAGGCCTAGGATTCTGAACCCTCACGAAGATTTAAAAAAATTCATTGTTAACAAGCCCTGATTTGACATTGCTAATTTATACTGAAACAACACAGTTGTTCACAATGACTCCCATCAATGAAATACCAAAGTCTGTGCAGCTTAAGGGATTAATCCTTAAATCATGACAACCTTATTGGAATGGCTGGTTATGTATGAATGTACGTCCATATTTTAAACTCATATTGGGAACTGATATTTTGCTGAATTCAGTCAACCTTGTTTTTAAAAACACTGCCTACTTGAATTTCTTAGCCTTTTAAATAAGGAAAGCTCCTAGCTCTATAACCTGGGTTGTCTCTTTTCTTTCATTTAGAATACTGAGACTCCCTCTTCACTTTTCTTGTTAACTTTCTATTTGTCTATCTGAAGGTTGCTGAGATTTGCTTATACTATAACTTCAATGATATCTTCCAAAATGAATTTTCATTTCAATCACCAAAACTATACTGCACAGGATATGGCAAATATTTGTGCTAATTCCTTTGAAGCCTCAACCTGCCTGGCACCACTCTCTAAATATAGATCAGGATTAACTGAGTAATAAGGCAAGAGTGCACAGTAGTTTCTCTAATAAATTCTTCAATACTGTTACTATAGAGGAATCTTTCAAAGGATTTAACCTCAGGTAGACAGAAACTTTAGAAATATTTGGAAACGTCCACATTCTAAAACATTCACTATGTTTGAAAAATTGGTAGCTTTAGGCTACCAAGTAGATGCAAATAAAAGGTTTTCCATATTTTGAGTCCCCTATCTCACAAACTTTGGCATGATTTTGTTTTTGTTTTGTTTTGTTTTCAGAAAACTGGTTGTTTCACTGTATTTCTACTGGTCCTAGAACTAAGCTTTTTCCCCCTTTCTAAAATTGGGCATGTTTCAAATTTAGCCAGGATACACTAATTCTCATTCCGTTAAAATTTTATGGGCCAGGATAATGGAACTGATTATATTAGAAACGGATAAGAAATAAGTAAAAGAGCTTTAATTCAAAACAATGTAAGAAGCTGGATGTTTTAGGAAAATGGCAATGAAAGAAAAATACCTCTTCATAAGTAGAAGCAAGACCCTTAAGGCAAAGTTAAATTAGAGATATCAAACATTTTATGGGAAAGAGAGACAGATGTGCTTTTGGAACTGGAAAAATATTGGTTAACTTTTAGTTGTGATCACACTTTGGTGGTGTCTATGTGAAGCAAATGTTTTGGCTCTAAACTTGTTTCTATCACTTTTATGTTTTCTCCCTTCACCAACCTGAAGACAGAAGAATAAGACATATTCTGACTGCTGATGAAAGTCTATTAGAAGGCTTTCCCCTTGTCTTAGTAACACTGCTCATTGATAGGCAATTTAGTGCCTTTCAACAGAAAAATTCCTCTTAAAGACCACACAAGCCAGAAATGGGGGCAAAATTGGACAAAGTGGTCATAGTGCATTTGCTACCCATAATACATTTACTCACATGAGAAAATGTGGTATTGGAAAGGGCCTAAGACATCATCAGACTGTAAATATGTCTGCTGTCATGTAAATGAAGCATACAAAAACTATTTTTTTTCCTCTTAAGATATATTTTTTTTTGTCTTTTTCCGTGTCTGGCAACGGATTGCAACCCTCAGTGTTGCCCCCGTACTGGGCCAGGGACCGGCAACGGGATTGCAACCCTTGGTGTCACCCCCGCGCCTCGCTAACGGATTGCAACCCTCAGTGTTGCCCCCGTACCGGGCCAGGGACCGGCAACGGGATTGCAACCCTTGGTGTCACCCCCGCGCCTCGCTCAGCCAGTCAGTGAGCGGGAACCGGTCTGTATGCGGGATCCGAACCCTCGGGCGGGAGGGCCGCCGCGCTTCCCAAGCAGTGCACTTATCCAGTGCGCCAGTGCGCCACTTGTATGCGGGATCCGAACCCTCGGGCGGGAGGGCCGCCGCGCTTCCCAAGCAGTGCACTTATGCAGTGCACTTATCCAGTGCGCCAGTGCGCCACCGGGCCAGCCCCTTTTAAAATATTTTTAATGGTATACTTAAATTCATTTTTTTTGAAGTGGCTCCAATATATTTTCTTTTTGAAAAATGTGTAAAATTAAAAGTGTCAGAAGACTGAATTATTCCACGTTTGTCAATATGGGGCTGAGGGAAGTGGGGGATGTGGGAGAAATGGAAATGAAGGCTGGGGCAAGGGGGATTTACTGATAAAATAGAAGAGAGAGAGGAAAAAAAGCCTGAGGGCCCGGGTGCTCGAGTTAGTTTGGTGAAAATTTATACCTGTACTCAATGATATCCTTTTCATCCTATAATGTTAGTGTTGAACAGGAACCACCAGCCTTGTTTGTGTGTTTCAGCGGCTGCTCAGTTGGTTAGACCACAATGTACTAACAGCGAGGTCAAGAGTTCGGATCCCCGCACCCGCCAGCCGCCAAAAAATAAATAAATAAATAAAGGGGGGGGGGG
>NW_007726443.1:140880-141745 GCF_000696425.1 Galeopterus variegatus | reverse complement strand
CGGATCCCCGCACCGGCCAGCCGCCAAAAAATAAATAAATAAATAAAGGGGGGGGGGGGGGGGGGGGGGGAGAGACACACACATTGTGTGCTCAGGAAGAAATACTGTCTTAATCACTCGTTAATTGTTAGTCCCAAGAACACTTTTGGAAAATTCAAGTATGCTATATTCAAGGCCAAAAAAGACATGCAACATGCACTGGAGCTGAGTCCTGGAACCCATGCCCCACTCTGCTTGTACCGGGTTTCCTTTATACAACCCCCGGAATTAAAACATTACCGTGAGCCTGGATCCGTAAAAACCTAGATAATGTTTACGTTTAAGACGAAAGTGTTTTTATTCTTGTTTTTGCTTTTGAGGACTTGCACAAAAACACATCTGACCTGTACTAGAATGGCCGTGAGGAAGCGGAGAAAGCATCAAGAGGTTATAATTCAACTAGGGAAGAATACAGAAACCCCCTTTCGCTAAACTCATCGCCAAATTCCCTCCCCACCACCCCGGGGTCTGGGCAATCCTCCCAGCCCGGGAGAGTGCGTTCGGCCCCGGCCCCGGGGCTCCAGGCAGGACAGGAGGCCGCAGGCTCGGCTTACTCCTTCCCACCCGCGAGCAGCGCTCCTCGCCGGGCGGGCCAAGGAGAGCGCGGCGCAAGGGGCCGAGGGCGGCCCGGGAGGGAGGAGAGAGGCTTCGGAGGCGGGCGGGCGGCTTTATTGTTTCCTCTCGCCCTCCTCCTCCCGCGCCCGGCCCCGGCGTCACTGGAAAGCCGCCCGAGCCGCCCGGCGGCGGGTTATTTATAGAGCGGGCTGCGCGCGCGTCACGGAGCCCGGCCCGGCTGACGGGGCCGCTGACGCGCTTGGCCGCGGGG